>NC_037671.1:98648018-98760372 GCF_003255815.1 Theropithecus gelada | reverse complement strand
TTTTGATGGGGTTTTTTTTTTTTTTTTTTCTTGTAAATTTGTTTGAGTTCTTTGTAGATTCTGGATATTAGCCCTTTGTCAGATGGGAAGATTGCAAAAATTTTCTTCCATTCTGTAGGTTGCCTGTCCACTCTGATGGTAGTTTCTTTTGCTGTGCAGAAGCTCTTTAGTTTAATTAGATCCCATTTGTCTATTGTGGCTTTTGTTGTCATTGCTTTTGGTGTTTTTGTCATGAAGTCCTTGCCCGTGCCTATGTCCTGAATACTATTACCCAGGTTTTCTTCTAGAGTTTTTATGGTTTTAGGTCTAACATTTAAGTCTTTAATCCATCTTGAATTAATTTTTGTATAAGGTGTAAGGAAGGGATCCATTTTCAGCTTTCTACTTACGGCTAGCCAGTTTTCCCAACACCATTTATTAAATAGGTAATCCTTTCCCCATTGTGTGTTTTTGTCAGATTTGTCAAAGATCAGATGGTTGTAGATGTGTGGTGTTATTTCTGAGGCCTCTGTTCTGTTCCATTATATATCTATCTCTCTGTTTTGGTACCAGTAACCAAAACCATGCTGTTTTGGTTACTGTAGCCTTGTAGTATAGTTTGAAGTCAGGTAGTGTGATGCCTCCAGCTTTGTTCTTTTTGCTTAGAATTGTCTTGGCAGTGTGGGCTCTTTTTGGTTCCACGTGAACTTTAAAGCAGTTTTTTTCCAATTCTGTGAAGAAAGTCATTGAAATTACTTTGGGCAATATGGCCATTTTCATGATATTGATTCTTCCTATTCATGAGCATGCAATATTCTTCCATTCATTTGTATCCTCTTTTATTTCGCTGAGCAGTGGTTTGTAGTTCTCCTTGAAGAAGTCCTTCACATCCCTTGTAAGTTAGATTCCTAGGTATTTTATTCTCTTTGTAGCAATTGTGAATGGGAGTTCACCCATGATTTGGCTCTCTGTTTGTCTGTTACTGGTGTATAGGAATGCTTGTGATTTTTGCACATTGATTTTGTATCCTGAGACTTTGCTGAAATTGCTTATCAGCCTAAGGAGATTTGGGGCTGAGATGATGGGGTTTTCTAAATATACAATCATGTCATCTGCAAACAGAGACAATTTGACTTCCTCTTTTCTTAACTGAATACCCTTTATTTCTTTCTCTTGCCTGATTGCCCTGGCCAGAACTTCCAACACTATGTTGAATAGGAGTGGTGAAAGAGGGCATCCCTGTCTTCTGCCAGTTTTCAAAAGAAATGCATCCAGTTTTTGCCCATTCAGTATGATATCTGCTGTGGGTTTGTCATAAATAGCTCTTATTATTTTGAGATACGTTCCATCATTACCTAGTTTATTGACAGCCTTTAGCATGAAGGGCTGTTGAATTTTGTTGAAGGCCTTTTCTGCATCTACTGAGATAATCATGTGGTTTTCGTCATTGGTTCTGTTTATGTGGAATTACATTTATTGATTTGCATGTGTTGAACCAGCCTTGCATCCCAGGGATGAAGCCCACTTGATCCTGGTGGATAAGCTTTTTGATGTGCTGCTTGATTTGGTTTGCCAGTATTTTATTGAGGATTTTTGCATCAATGTTCATGAGGGATATTGGTCTAAAATAACTGTTTTTTGTTGTGTCTCTGCCAGGCTTTGGTATCAGGATAATGTTGGCCTCATAAAATGAGTTAGGGAGGATTCCCTCTTTTTCTATTGATTGGAATAGTTTCAGAAGGAATGGTACTAGCTCCTCTTTGTACCTCTGGTAGAATTTGGCTGTGAATCCATCCGATCCTGGACTTTTTTGATTGACAGGCTATTAATTATTACCTCAATTTCAGAGCCTGTTATTGGTCTCTTCAGAGATTCAACTTCTTCCTGGTTTAGTCTTGGAAGGGTGTATGTGTACAGGAATTTATCCATTTCTTCTAGATTTTCTAGTTTATTTGCACAGAGGAGTTTATAGTATTCTCTGATGGTAGTTTGTATTTCTGAGATCAATGGTGATACCCCTTTTATCATTTTTTATTGCATCTATTTGATTCTTCTCTCTTTTCTTTTTTATTAGGCTTGCTAGTGGTCTATCAATTTTGTTGACCTTTTCAAAAAACCAGCTCCTAGATTCATTGATTTTTTTGAAGGGTTTTTTGTGTCTCTATCTCTTTCAGTTCTGCTTTGATCTTAGTTATTTCTTGCCTTCTGCTAGCTTTTGAATTTGTTGGCTCTTGCTTCTCTAGTTCTTTTAATTATGATGTTAGTGTGTCGATTTTAAATCTTTCCTGCTTTCTCTTGTGGGCATTTAGTGCTATAAATTTCCCTCTACACACTGCTTTAGCTGTGTCCCAGAGATTCTAGTATGCTGTGTCTTTGTTCTCATTGGTTTCAAAGAACATCTTTATTTCTGCCTTCATTTCATTAATTACCCAGGAGTGATTCATGAGCAAGTTGTTAGTTTCCATGTAGTTGTGTGGTTTTGAGTGAGTTTCTTAATCCTGAGTTCTAATTTGATTGCACTGTGGTCTGAGAGACAGTTTCTTGTGATTTCTGTTCTTTTACATTTGCCGAAGAGTGCTTTACTTCCAATTATGTGGTCAATTTTAGAATAAGTGCTGTGTGGTGCTGAGAAGAACGTGTATTCTGTTGATTTGGGGTAGAGAGTTCTGTAGGTTTCTATTAGGTCTGCTTGGTGCAGAGCTGAGTTGAGGTCCTAGATATCCTTGTTAACCTTCTGTCTCGTTGATCTGTCTAATATTGACAGTGGGATGTTAAAGTCCCCATTATTATTGTGTGGGAGTCTAAGTCTCTTTGTAGGTCTCTAAGAACTTGCTTTATGAATCTGGGTGCTTCTGTGTGGGGTGCATATATATTTAGGATAGTTAGCTCTTCTTGTTGAATTGATCCCTTTACCATTATGTAATGGCCTTCTTTGTCTCTTTTGATCTTTGTTGGTTTAAAGTCTGTTTTATCAGATACTAGGATTACAATCCCTGCTTTTTTGTTGTTTTTTTGTTTGTTTGTTTTTTATTTTTGTTTTTGTTTTGCTTTCCATTTGCTTGGTAGATCTTCCTCCATCCTTTTATTTTGAGCCTATGTGTGTCTTTGCACGTGAGATGGGTCTCCTGAATACAGCATACTGATGGGTCTTGACTTTTTATCCAATTTACCAGTCTGTGTCTTTTAATTGGGGCATTTAGCCTATTTACATTTAAGGTCAATATTGTTATGTGTGAATTTGATCCTGTCATTATGATATTCACTGGTTATTTTGCCTGTTAATTGATGCAGTTTCTTCATAGCATCAATGGTCTTTACAATTTGGTCTCTTTTTGCAGTGGCTGGTACTGGTTGTTTCTTTCCATATTTAGCTCTTCCTTCAGGAGCTCTTGTAAGGCAGGCCTGGTGGTGACAAAATCTCTTAGCATTTGCTTGTCTATAAAGGATTTTATTTCTCCTTCACTTATGAAGCTTAGTTTGGCTGGATACGAAATTCTGGGTTGAAAATTCTTTTCTTTAAGAATGTTGACTATTGGCTCCCACTCTCTTCTGGCTTGTAGAGTTTCTGCCAAGAGATCCGCTGTTAGTCTGATGGGCTTCCCTTTGTGGGTAACTCGACCTTTCTCTTTGGCTGCCCTTAACACTTTTGCCCTCATTTCAATCTTGGTGAATCTGACAATTATGTGTCTTGGGGTTGCTCTTCTCGAGGAGTATCTTTGTGGTGTTCTCTGTATTTCCTGAATTTGAATGTTGGCCTGCCTTGCTAGGTTGGGGAACTTCTCCTGGATAATACCCTAAAGAGTGTTTTCCAACTTGGTTCCATTCTCCCCATCACTTTCAGGTACACCAGTCAAACGTAGATTTGTTCTTTTCACATAGTCCCATATTTCTTGGAGGCTTTGTTCATTTCTTTTTACTCATTTTTCTCTAACCTTGTCTTCTTGCTTTATTTCATTAATTTGGTCTTCAATCACTGATACCCTTTCTTCCACTTGATCGAATTGGCCATTGAAGCTTGTGCATGTGTCATGAAGTTCTCATGCTATGGTTTTCAGCTCCATCAGGTCATTTAATGTCATCTCCACACTGTTTATTCTCTTTAGCCATTCATCTAATCTTTTTCAAGGTTTTTAGCTTCCTTGCAATGGGTTTGTACATCCTCCTTTAGCTCAGAGAAGTTTGTTATTACAAACTTCGCCTGGGTGAGGCGACACTCTGCCCTGCTTCAGCTCTCCCTCTGTGGGCTGCACTCACTGTCCAACCAGTCCCAATGAGATGAACCAGGTACCTCAGTTGAAAATGCAGAAATCACCTGTCTTCTGCATCAATCATGCTGGAAGCTGCAGACTGGAGCTGTTCCTATTTGGCCATCTTGGAATGCCCCTCCTACCCACTTCACAAAATAGACTTTAAATCAAAAAAGATTACAAGAAGCAAAGAAGGATATTACATATTAATAAAAGTTTTGATACAGCAAGAAGATGTAATAATTATGCATCTACTGACAAACCATCCAAATATATGAAACAAAAACTGACAGAATTGAAGAGAGAAATAGTTCCATGATAATAATTGGAGACTTTAGTATTCTACTCATAATAATGGATAGAACAAACAGATGGAATATAAGCAAGTAAACAGAGGACATAACACAATAAATCAACTATATCTAACAGACATATAGAAAACATTCTTCCAAACAACAATAGCATACACTTTCTTCTCAAGAGAACATGGGACATTTTCCAGGTTAGGCCACCAATTGACTCTCAATAGATTTAAAAAGATAGATGATATAAAAAGTATCTCCTCTAATCATAATGGGATGAAATTAGAAATCAGTAACACAAGTAAAACTAGAAATTTTACAAATGTGTGGAAATTAAACAACACAGTCTTAAACAACAAATAGATGAAAGAAGAAATCAAAGGGCAAATTAGAAAACACTTAGATACTACTGAAAACAAAGATGCAACATGCCAAAACTTATAAGACTCAGTGAAAGCAGTGATAAGGGAGACATTTATAGTTCTAAATGCTTACATGTCTGAAAAGACCTCAAATCAACAACCTAACTTTACAACTTAAAGTACTAGAGAAAGAACAAACTAAACCCAAAGCTAGCAGAGGGAAGGAAATAATAAAGATTAGAGAAAAGATAAATTAAATAGAGAATAGAAAAAAAATAGAGAAAAATCAATAAAACCAAAATTTGGTTCTTTGAAAAGATCAACAAAACTGACAAACCTTAAGCTAGATGGACTAGAGAAAGAGAGAAGACTCACATTACTAAAATCAAAAATGAAAGAAGAGACATTATTACCAAATCTACAAAAATAGAAAGTATTTTAAGATAATACTATAAGTGCATGCCAACAAATTTGGTAACTTAAATGAAACGAACAAATTCCTAAAAACAAAACATACCAAGACTAAATTACAAATAAATAGAAAATCTGAATAGACTTGTAATTAGAGAGGTCATTGAATCAGTAATCAAAATCTGCCAACAAAGGAAAGCCCAGGACCTGAAGACTTGACTGGTAAATTCTATCAAACATTTGAAAAAGAACTAATAGGAGTCTTTCTCAAACGTTTCAAAAAAAACTGAAGTTGAGGGAACACTTTCTAACTCATTCTTTGAGGTTGGCATTACCCTGATAAGCCAAACAAAGCCCCAAAATGGAGTTTCTCTCTTGTTGCCCAGGCTGGAGTGCATTGGCCTGATCTCGGCTCACGGCAAACTCTGCCTCCCGGGCGATTCTCCGGCCTCAGCCTCCTGAGTAGCTGGGATTACAGGCATGTGCCACCACACCAGGCTAATTTTGTATTTTTAGTAGAGACGGGGTTTCTCCATGTTGGTCAGGCTGGTCTTGAATTCCCGACCTCAGGTGATCCGCCCTCCTTGGCCTCCCAAAGTGCTGGGATTACAGGCATGAGTCACCATACCCATCCTAGTTTATACTTTTTATTTTTTGTCTTAAAAATGTCATATTGGTAAAGGAAAGCTATAAAAAAATTATATTGTAATTCCATGATCCACATATATGGATTTTCTTCATTATTTGCTTTTTCTTACTTGTTACTGTAGTGTTTATATAATTTTATGTTCTGCTTTTAAAAAAATAAATTCATATCTAATTGTAAAAAAAGAAAGAAAATAACACTATAGGCTAATATTTTTATGAGTATTGATGCAAAATATCCTCAAAAACTACTTGCAAGCTGAATTCAGCAGCATATTCAAAGGATTAGACATGATAACCAAGTGGGATTTATTCCTGGAATGCAATGGTTCAACACCCAAAAAATGGATCAGTATAATACACAACAAAAACAAAATGAAGAAAAACAACACACAACTATCTCAATTGATGCAGAAAAAGCATTTGACAAAAATTCAACATCCTTTTATAAAAACAACATTCAACAAACTAAGAATAGAAGGTAATGCCTAGGCAACACAGTGAGACCTTGTCTCTACTAAAGAACATTTTAAATTAGGCAGACATAGTGGCACACAACTGTGGCACCTCCTCAGGAGGCTGAGGTGGGCAGCTCACTTGAACCTGGAAGTTTGAGGCTGTGGATAGCTATGATTGCGCCACTCTACCTCAGCCCACATGACAGAGTGAGACCCTGTCGCAACAACAAATAGAAAGAAACTACTTAAACATAAAAAAAGCCATATATGAAAAATTCACAGTGAACATCATACATAACGGTGAAAGGCTGAATGCTTTTCCTCTAAAATCGGGAACAAGGCAAGGATGCCCACTTTCATCACATTTATTCAACATAGTACTGGAAGTTCTAGTCAGAGCAATTAGGCAAGAAAGAGAAATATTTGGAAGACTTTCAGATTGGAAAGAAAGAAGTAAAATTTGTGTCTGTTCACAGATAATATAATTTTACACATGGAAAACCTTAAAGATTTGACACACACACACGCAAAAAACAAAACAAAAAACTGTTAGAACCAATAAATAAGTGGGCAAAGTAGCAGGATATAAAGTCAACACAAAAATCAGTTGCATTTCCATACACTAACAATGAACAATGTGAATAGAAAATTTTATTGAAGATTGCAATCAGGGGATCGGGCACAGTGGCTCACTTCTGTAATCCCAGTATTTTGGGAGACCAAGGCGGGCAGATCACTTGAGGTCAGGAGTTCAAGACCTGCCTGGCCAACATGGCAAAACCCCATGTCTACTAAAAATACAAAAATTATCCAGGTGTAGTGGCATGTGCCTGTAGTCCCAGGTACTCAGGAGGCTGAGGCATGAGAATCGCTTGAACCCTGGAGGCAGAGGTTGCAGTGAGCCGAGATTATGCCACTGCACTCCAGCCTGTGTGACAAAGTAAGACTCTGTCTCAAAAAAAAAAAAAAAAAAAAAAAAAAATTGCATTGGCAATCCTATCTCCATTAACATCAAAGAGGATAAAATACTTATGAATTAGCTTACCCAAGGAGGTTAAGTTAAAATAAAAACTACAAAATGCTGCTGAAAGCTAAAGAAGATGTAAATAAAAGGAAACATATCCCATTTTCACGGACTGGAAGACAATGTTGTTAAGATGTCAATACTACCCAAAGTGTTCTACAAATTCAATGCAATCTTTATTAAAATCCCAATGACAATTTTGCAGAAATAGAAAAACCCATTCTAAAATTTGTATGAAATCTCAGGTGACTCCAAGTAGCCAAAACAATCTTGAAAATGCAGAACAAACCTGGAGGCATCATAGTTCCTGATTTTTTAAACTTGCAATGCTAAGTAATCAAAAACATATGGTACTGGTATAACAACAGACATATAGACCAAGGGAATAAAGTAGAGAGAAGTAAACTCTCACATATATGGTCAAAGGATGTTTAACAAAAATGCCAAGACCATTCAATGGGAAAAGGACAGTCTTTTCAACAAATGGTGCTGGGGAAATTGGACATCCACATGCAAAAGAATAAAATTCAACCCTTACCTACTACCATATACAAAATTTAACTCAAATGAATCATAGTTTAAAATGTAACACCAAAACGACGAAATTCTCAGGAGAAAACAGAGCAAAATCTTTACATCATTGGACTTGGCAAAGATTTCTTAGATACAACACCAGTGACACAAGCAACAAAAGAAAAACTACGCAAAGTAGACTTCATGACAATTTTAAAACTTTATGCATCAAAGACTATCAACAGAGTAAAAAGGCAGCCCACAGAGTGGGAGAAAAGATTTGAGAATTGGGCCAGGTGCGGTGGCTCACACCTGTAATCCCACCACTTTGGGAGGCTGAGGCAGGCGGATCACCTGAGGTCAGGAGTTCGAGGCCAGCCTGATCAACATGGAGAAATCGTATCTCTGCTAAAAACACAAAATTAGCCAGGCATGGTGGCACATGCATGTAATCCCAGCTACTTGGGAGACTGAGGCAGTAGAATCGCTTAAATCTGGGAGGCAGAGGTTGCGGCGAGCCAAGATCGCGCCATCGCACTCCAGCCTGGGCAACAAGAGCGAAACTCTGTCTCAAAAAAGAAAAAGAAAATACTTGCAAATCATATATCTGATAAGTGACTAATAATTAGAATATCTAGAGAACTCCTAAAATTCAATAAGAAAACAGCCCAACTTAAAATGGACAAAGAATTTGAATAGACATTCCTCCAAAGAAGACACAAAAATAACCAATAAGCACATGAAAAGATGCTATACATTACTTATCACTGGGGAAATTCAAATTAAACTTTTCACAGACGTTAGGATGACTACTATAAAAAATAAATAAATAAAAGGTGTTTACAAGGATGTGGAGAAATTGGAACTTCTGTGCCTTGTTGGTGGGAATGTGAAACAGTGCAGCCATTACGGAAAACAGTATGGTGGCTTCTCAAAAAATTAGAAATAGAATTATCTATGATTCAGCAATTCTACTTCTATGCATATACCCAAAAGAATTGAAAGTAGGATATCAAAGAGATATTTATATACCTGTGTTCATAACAGCATTCTTCGTAGTAACTAAAGATTGGAAATAACACAAGTGCCCATCAACAGATACATGGGCAAGTAAAATGTGACACATACATACAATGGAATATTACTTAAAAAAGAAGGAAATCCTGTTACATGCTACAATATAAATGAACTTGAGGACACTATGGCTAAGCAAAATAAGCCAGTCACAAAAGGACAAATATGCATGATTTCACTTATATGAATTATTTAAAGTAGTAAAAATCATAGAAACAGAAAGAAAAAGTATGGTTACCAAAGGCTGAGGGGAAGGTAGAGAAGGGATTAGTATTTAGTAGGCATAGAGTCTCAGTGTTGCAAGATGAAAGTGTTCTAGAGATATACTGCACAACAATGTGAATATACTTTACACTACTGAACTGTACATTTTAGAATAGTAAAGATGGTAAATTTAATGTTATATATTTTATCATAATTAAAATAGAATTTTTTAAAAAGACAATGGCCAAGAATATTCCAAAAATAATGAAGGAAAACAGATTATTAATACAATAAGCCTGAGAACTCCAGTCAAGATAAATAACACCACACACACACACACACACACACCCCTTGACCCATCATAGTCAAAGTACTGAAATCTGAAGATAAAAAGAGAATCTCACAGGCAGAGAGAAATAAAACAGAAATATTACAAATAGAGGAGTGAAAACAAGAATCACAGCAAACGTAAACAATATGCAAGCTGTCAACACTGGAGAAACCTCTTTAAAGTGCTGAAAGGAAAAAAGTCAATCCTCAGTTCTAGACACAGCTAAAATAACTTTCAAAATTGAAGATAGGAAGGCAGAGCAAGATGGCAGCATAGAAAACTCTACTGATCATGTCCCTACAAGAACACTAAGAACACTAATTTAACAACTATCTACACACACACCAAAAAAAAAAAAAAAAACCTTTATAAGAACCGAAAATCAGGTGAGCACTCACAGCGTTGGTTTTACCTTCATATTGCTGAAAGAGGCGCTGCAGTAGTAGAAAAGGCAGTCTTGAATCGCGGATGCCACCCTTCCCTCACCTTCTGGCAGCAGTGGCATTGTACAGAGATTATTTCTGTGTGCTGGGGAAGGGAGAGCACAGCAGTTGTGAAAGATTCAATTCAGTGCTGTCCTGTTAAAGCAGAAAGGAAAACCGGACCAAACTCAGCCATGTCCATTAATGGAGGGAGCATTTAAACCAGCCCTAGCCAGAGACGGATTGCAGATTCTAGTGGCCCAAACCTGAGTTCCCACAAATCTCACCACTGTGGGCTAAAGTGCTCAGGGGCTCTAAATAAATTCGAAAGGCAGTCTAGACCACAAGAACTGCAACATTTACATGAGTCCTACAACTGAACTGGGCCCAGAGCTAGTAGACTGGGCACGGTGGGGACACGCAACCTGTGGGTCTGTCATATATGGCTTTTATTATGTTAAAGTATGTTCCTTCTATACCCAATTTTTTCAGGGTTTTATTATGAAGATAATGTTGAATTTTATCTAACGCTTTTTCAGCATCAACGGAAATGATCATATGGTAGTTGTCCTTCATTCTGTTAATATGGCGTGTTATATTGATTGATTTACATATGTTGAACCACCCTTGTGTCCCAGAGATAAATTCCACTTGGTCATGATGAAAGATCTCTTTAATATATGTTGAATTTGGTTTACTATTATCTTGCTGAGGATTTTTGCATCAATATTCATCAGAGACATTGGCCTGTAGTTTTCTTTTTTGATGCTTCTTTGTCTGCTTTTGATATCAAGGTAATACCAGGTTTGCAAAATGAGTTTGGCAGTATTCCTTCCTCCTCATTTTTTGGAATTCTTTGAGTAGGATTAGTATTACTTCTTTAAATGTTTGGCAATATTCAGCAGTGAAGCCATTGAGTCTCAGGCTTTTCTTTACTTGGAGACATTTTATTATGGCTTTCATCTCATAACTTGTTACTGACCTGTTTAGATTTTTTATTTCCTCATGGTCGAATCTTAGCAGGTTGCATGTCTCTAGAAATTTGTCCATTTCTTCTAGATTTTCCAATTTACTGCCATATAGTTGCTCACAATAGCCAATAATAATCCTTTGCATTTCTGCATTATCAGTTGTAATGTCTCCTTTTATAGCTCTGATTTTATTTATCCGGATCTTCTCTCTTTTTCTCAGTTAGTCTGGCTAAAGGTTTGTCAAATTTGCTTATCTTTTCAAAGAAATGTTTTATTTCTTTGATCTTTTGTATTGTTTTCTTTATTTCAATTTCATTTATTTCTGCTCTGATCTTTATTATTTCATGTCTTCTACTATTCTTGGGTTTGGTTTGCACTTGCTATTCTGGTTCCTTAAAATGCATAAGTAGGTAGTTTATTTGAGGTTTTTCTAGTTTTTGATGTAGGTGTCTCTTGTTACTGACATCTAGTCTTATTTTATTGTGGTCAGAGAAAATACTTGATATAATTTCAGTTTTTTCAAATGTTTTAAGACTTGTTTTGTGGTCTGAGATATGGTTTATCATTGAGAACAATCCATGTGCTGAGGAGAATGTGTATTCTGCAGCATTTGTATGAAATGTTCTGTAAATATCTATTAGATCTATTTGGTCTATACTGCAGATTAAGTCAGATGTTTCTTTTTTTACTTTCTTTCTTTCTTTCTTTCTTTTTTGAGATGGAGTCTCACTGTTGTCACCCAGGCTGGAGTGCAATGGTGCAATCTTAACTCACTGCAACCCCCGCCTCCCGAGTTATAACAATTCTCCTGCCTCAGCCTCTCAAGTAGCTAAGATTACAGGCACCTGCCCACCATGCCTGGCTAATTTTTGTGTTTTTATTAGAGACAGGGTTTCACCATGTTGCCCAGGCTGGTCCCGAACCCCTCACCTCAGGCGATTCACCCACCTTGGCCTCCCAAAGTGCTAGGATTACAGGTGTGAGCCACCACGCCTGGCCTAAGTCAGATATTTCTTTATTTTCTGTCTGGAAGATCTGTCCATTGCTGAAAGTGGGGTGTTGAAGTCTCTAGATATTATTGCACTGGGGTTTATCTCTCTCTTTAGTGCTAAAAATATTTCCTTCATATTTCAGTGTTGGATGCACATATATTTAAAATTATTATGTCCTTTTGCTGAACTGACCCCTTTCTCATTGTATAATGACAATCTTTGTCTCCTTATAGTTTTTGCTCTTAAAATCTACTTTTGCCTGATATAAGCATAGCTACTTCTGCTTTTTTTTTTTTTTTTTTTTTTTTTTTGTTTCCATTGGCATGGGATATCTTTTTCAATTCCTTTATTTTTAGTTTATGTGTGTCTGTATAGGTGAAGTGTGTTTCTTGTAGGCAACAGATAGTTTTAATTTGTTTTATTATACTTTAGGTTCTAGGGTACATGTGCACAACGTGCAGGTTTGTTACATAGGTATACATGTGCCATGTTGATGTGCTGCACCCATTAACGCCACCAACCCTCCAACAGGCCATGGTGTGTGATGTTCCCCTTCCTGTGTCCAAGTGTTCTCATTGTTCAATTCTCATCTATGAGTGAGAACATGCAGTGTTTGGTTTTCTGTCCTTGTGATAGTTTGCTGAGAATGATGGTTTCTAGCTTCATCCATGTCCCTGGCAAAGGACATGAACTTATTCTTTTTTATGGCTGCATAGTATTCCATCATGTATATGTGCCACATTTTCTTAATCCAGTCTATCACTGATGGACATTTGGGTTGGTTCCAAGTCTTTGCTATTGTGAATAGTACCGCAATAAACATATGTGTGCATTTGTCTTTATAGTGGCATGATTTATAATCCTTTGGGTAGATACCCAGTAATAGGATCACTGGGTCAAATGGTATTTCTAGTTCGAGGATTGCCACACTGTCTTCCACAATGGTTGAACTAGTCTATAGTCCCACCAACAGTGTAAAAGTGTTCCTATTTCTCCACATCCTCTCCAGAACCTGTTGTTTCCTGACTTTTTAATGACCGCCATTCTAACTGGTGTGAGATGGTATCTCATTGTGGTTTGGATTTGCATTTCTCTAATGGCCGGTGATGATGAGAGCATTTTTTCATGTGTCTGTTGGGTGCATAAATGTCTTCTTTTGAGAAGTGTCTGTTCATATCCTTTGAGGATTTTGTTTTTTATCCATTCAGCCACTCTATGTCTTTTGATTGGAGAGTTTAGTCCATTTACATTCAATGTTATTAATGATAAGTAAGGACTTAATCCTGCCATTTTGTTATTTGTTTTCTGGTTGTTTTGTGGTTTTCTCTTTATTCTTTATCTCCTTCCTGTTTTAGTGAACATGATTTTCTCTGGTGGTATGTGTTAATTTCTTGCTTTTTATTTTTTGTATCTGTTGTATGTTTTTTTATTTGAGGTTACCATGAGGTTTGCAAATAATATCTTGTAACTCATTGCTTTAAACTGATGAGAACTTAACATTGATTGCATAAACAAAGAAACTAACAAACTAGCAAAAAGAAAACTAATAAAACCTCTACACTTTCACTTTGTCCCCTCGCTTTTAAACTTTTTTGTTTCTATTTATATCCTATTATATGATATATGTCTTGAAAAACTTATAGTTTTTTATCTGTTTATCTTATAGTCTTTCTACTCAAGATATGAGTAGTTTACACACCACAATTACAGTGTTATAATATTCTGTGTTTTTCTGGGTACTTACTATTACCAGCGAGTTTAAAGCCTTCAGGTGAGTACTTACTGCTTATTAATACACTTTTCTTAGATATTCCTTTAGCATTTCTTGTAGGACAGGTCTGGTGTTGATGAAATCTCTCAGCTTTTGTTTGCGGAAGTCTTTATTTCTTCTTCATGTTTGAAGGATATTTTCACTGGATATACTATTCTAGAATAAAAGTTTTTTCCTTCAGCACTTTAAATATGTCATGCCACTCTCTCCTGGCCTGTAAAGTATCCACTGAAAAAATCTGCTGCCAGATATATTGGAGGTTCATTTTATGATATTTGTTTCTTTTCTCTTGCTGCTTGTAGGATCCTTTCTTCATCCTTGACCTTTGAGAGTTTGATTATTAAATGTCTTTAGGTAGCATTCTTTGGCTTAAATCCACTTACTGTTTAAAATCTCCTTGTAGTTAAATATTGATATCTTTCTCTAGGTTTGGGAAGTTCTCTCTTATTATCTCTTTTTTTTTTTTTTTTTTTAGATGGAGTCTCGCTCTGTCGCCCAGTCTGGAGTGCAGTGGCGCGATCTCAGCTCACCGCAAGTTCCGCCTCCTGGGTTCACGCCATTCTCCTGCCTCAGCCTCCTGAGTAGCTAGGACTACAGGTGCCTACCACCACATTCGGCTAAATTTTTTTGTATTTTTAGTAGAGATGAGGTTTCACCGTGTTAGCCAGGATGATCTGGATCTCCTGACCTCGTGATCCAGCCTCCTCAGCCTCCCAAAATGCTGGGATTACAGGTGTGAGCCACCATACCCGGCCTCTTATTATCTCTTTAAATAAACTTTCTACCCCTCTCTCTTTCTCTACCTCCTCTTCAAGGCCAGCAACTCTTAGATTCACTCTTTTCAGACTATTTTGTAGATCTTGTAGGCATGCTTCATTCTCTTTTAATTCTTTTTTCTTTTGTCTCCTCTGACTATTTTCAAATAGTCCGTCTTCAAGCTCACTAATTCTTTATTCTGCTTGATCAAATCTACTGTTAAGAGACTCTGATGCATTCTTCTGTATGCCAATTGCATTTTTCAGCTTCAGAATTTCTGCTTGATTGTTTAATTATTTCAATATCTTAATTACATTTATCTGATAGACCTCTGAATTCCTTCTCTTTGTTCTCTTAAATTTCTGTATTTCCTCAAAACAGCTATTTTGAACTCTCTTTCTGAAAGGTCATATATCTCTGTCTCTCCAGGATTGGTCCCTGGTGCCTTATTTAGTTCATTTGGTAAAGTCATATTTTTCTGGACGGTCTTGATGCTTGTGGATGTTCATCAGTGTCTGGGCATTAAAGATGTGGGCATTTGTTGTAGTCTCTGCAGTCTGGGCTTATTTGTACCTATCCTTCTTGAGAAGATTTTCCAGATATTCAAAGGGACTTGGGTTTTGTGATATTAATTTTTGGTCACTGCAACCATATCTGCATTAGGAGGCACCCCAAGCCCAGTAACACTGCAGCTCTTGCAGATTCATAGAGGTACTGCCTTGGTGGTCTTGGATAAGATCTGGAAGAATTATCTGGATTACCAGGTGGAGACTTGTTCTCTTAGTTTACTTCCTCCCCAAAGATATAAAGTCTCTCTCTCTGTGCTAAGCTGCCTGGTTCTGGGGAAGAGGTAACACAAGCATGTCTGTGGCCACCACCATTGAGACTGCACTGGGTCAGACCTGAATACAGCACAGCACTGGGGCTTACCGAAGGCCCATGGCAACCACTGCCTAGCTACCACCTTTGTTCACTCAAGGTCGTAGGGCTCTATAATCAGCAGGTAGCAAAGACAGCCAGGTTTGTGTCCTTCCATTCAGGGCAGTGAGTTCCCTCTGGACCCAGCTGAGTCCAGAGATGCCATTCAGGAGCCAGAACCTAGAGTCAGAAACCTTAGGAATCTATTTGGTGCTCTGTTGTACTGTGGCTGAGCTGGCACCCAAGTCACAAGACAAAGTTCTTCCCACACTTATATTCCCTTTGCACAAGTAAGGGAGTCTCTTCCCATGGCCACTACTAACCAGAACTATGCTGAGTACTGCCTAGCTACCACCGATGTTCACTCGAGGCCCAGGGGCTCTTCAGTCAGCTTGTGGTGAATGGTGCCAGGCCTAGGACTCTCCCTTCAGGGCATTGGGCTCCCCTCTGGCCCAGAGCAGGTCCAGAAATGCCATCCAATTACCAAGGCCTGGAATCGGGGACCCCAAGAGCTCACTTGGTGCTCTACCATACTGTGGCAGAGCTGGTATCTAAGCTGCAAGAAGCTGATACCTAAGCTGCCTTTCCCAAACAAAAGGAGTCTCTCCCCATAGCTACAACAGCTGGGAATGTGCTGGGTCACATATGAAGCCAACATGTCTCTGAGTCTCACCCAAGGCCCTCAGCAAGTACTGTCTGTTGACCACTACTAATTATTCAGGGTCCCAAGGGCTCCTTAGTCAGCTGGTGATAAATCCTGCCAGGATTGGGTCCTTTATTTCAAGACAAATTTCCTTCTAGACCTTCTAGACCATTTCCTGTCTAGAAATGTCCAGGATCTAACACCTGGAATGAGGGCATCAGGAGTCTGGCTGGTGCCCAATCCTACTGTGGCTGAGACAGAGTCCTTTTTACTCTCCCCTCTCTTCTCCCCAGGCAGTGGGAAAGAGTTTCTCCCAGAGCTGTGTTGCCTGTAGTTGGGCTGGCACAGGCACTGCTGTGGTGGCCCTGGCTGTGTCTCACTGGGTTGAATGCCCCCACTGTCTGCCAGCCCAGCACAGCACCAAGACTTGCCTAAGAATTGTGGTCGTTGTGGCCTGGACTGCCTTTCAAGTTTATTTAGAACCCCAGAGCACTTTGGCTGTCAGTGGTGAGGCTTGTCAGAACTCAGCTTCGGACCACCAGAATGGGCAATTCCCCTCTGGCCTGATCGAAATGCTCCTTCCATGGGTGCTGGCTAATTTCTGCCTAATACTGCTTTCCACTATGCAAGGGCAGCACTGAGTTTCAATGCAAAGTCCCACAATCACGGCGCTCTTCCTTTCCCAAACACACAGATTCTGTCTCCATACCACACAGCTACTGCCAGGGAACGGGGAAGGGACAGCATTGGAAATTCAAGACTATCTTTTCTACCCTCTTCAGTGCCTTTTTCAGTGACATCAAGTTAAAACCAGGTACTATGATCACTCGCTGATTTTTGATTCTTATGATGGTGCATTTTTTTGTGTGAATAGTTGTTCAATTTGGTGCTCCTGCAGGGAGGGCAATCAGTGGAGGCTTCTTTCCAGTCATCTTGCTCCACCTCTTCTGTTTTATTATTATTATTATTCATAATTCAAAGGTAATTAACTATCTAGCTGAGAGTAGTAGCTCATGCTTTTAATCCCAGCACTTTGGGAGGCAGGTGGATCACTTGAGCCCAGGAGTTTGAGCAGCCTGGGCAACATAATGAGACCCTGTCTCTATTTAAAAATAAATGAATAAAAGCTGATTGACTGAAAAAATAGAAACAATGTATTGTGAGCCTCATAACATTTATAGAAGTAAAATATGTGATATCAATAGCACATAGGAGGAGAGAAATGAAGTATACATAGAGGAAATGAAGTATACTATGAAAAGTACACTGAATATTATATACTATATTATTTGAAGGTAGATTGTTATAAGGTAAAGATACCTATTATAAACCATAGGAAAACCACTGTTAGGAAAAAAAACAACAAGCCAATATTAGAGATTAAATGAAATTACAAAAGAAGGCAGGAAAAAAATGAACAAAGAAAAGATGGTACAATTAGAAAACAACTAACAAGGTGGTATATTTAAATCCAACTTAATAATGACTTAATTAAATGATGGAATCTGAACACTCCAAATAAGACAGAGATTATCAGATTGAATTTAAAAACAAGACATGTTATCTTTAAGAAACGTACAATAAATATAAAGACATAAATAGGTTTCAAATAAAGGGATGTAAACGAATATACTAAGAAATACATTAAAAGAAAGGTAGGTGGCTATATTAATATCAGATAAAGTAAATCCCACAATGAATAGCATTGCCCAAATTTTTTTCAAATTAGCAAATTGAATTCAGCCACACATGCAAAGGACAATACATCATGAAAGAGTGGGGCTTATCCTGGTTCTGTAAAGTTGGCTCAACTTTAGAAAGTCAATCAATGTAACTCACCATATCTCAGACTAAAAGCTAAAAATCAATAAAGATTTGAGGAAATTCAACATTATGTCATGATAATAACTCTCAGCAAACTAAAAGTAGAAGGAAACTTCCTCAACCTGATAAAGAGAATTTACTAAAATTTATAGCTAATATAATAATTAATGGCAAAAGACTAAATAAATTCTTGCTAGGATCAGGAGCATGGTACAATTGTGGTTTTTTTGTTGGTTTTTTTTTTTTTTTTTTTAGACAGAGTCTTGCTCTGTCACCCAGGCTGGAGTACAGTGGCGTGATCTTGGCTCACTGCAACCTCCACCTTCCAGGTTCAAGCCATTCTCCTGCCTCAGCCTCCTGAGTAGCTGAAATTACAGGTGCACACCACCACGCCCAGCTAATTTTTGTATTTTTAGTAGAGATGGGGTTTCACCTTGTTGGTTAGGTTGGTCTCGAACTGCTGCTCGTGATCCACCTGCCTCAGCCTCTCAAAGTGTTAGGATTACAGGCGTGAATCACCGCACCAGACCACAAATTTTTTCTAACTATTCCTACTCAACAACGTATCGGAGGTCCTAGACAATGCAAAATAAGGCAAGAAAAAAATACTATGCATACAGTTTGGAAAGGAAAAAGTAGAACTATCATTTTCACAGATGTCATAATTGTCTACATAAAAAATCCCAATGAATCTACAAAACATTACTAGAACTAAGACATGAGTTTAGCAAGTTTGCAGGATATAAAGCCAATATTCAAAACTCATTTCCATTTCTGTGTACCAGTAATGATATATTAAAACAGTATTTTCAAATACCATTTAATATCACTTTAAAAATCACGGAATATTTAAGGGTAAATTCAACAAAATATACACAAGAGTTCTCCACTAAAAACTGCAAAGTGTTAAGGAGAGAAATTAAAGAAGACATAAATCAAAGGAGAGATACTTGTGTTCACAGATCACAAGGGGCAATAGTGTTAAGATGTCATTTCTTCCCAATTTGATTGATAGATTCAATGCAATCCCAAGCAAAATCTCAGCAGGCTTTTTTTGTAGATTCTGACAAGCTGATTTTAAAACTTATATGGAAAAGCAGAAATTCTATAATTTCCAAAGTGATTTTGAAAAGTAAGAACTAAATTACAAGATTCACACAACCTGATTTCAAGGCTCACTATCAAGCCACAGTAATCAATACAGTGTGACATTGGCCAAATGGAAAAAATAGAGCCCAGAAATAGGCCCACAAATATATGGTCAACTGGATTTTCAACAAAGATGCCAAAGTAATTTAATAAGGAAAGGACAATTTTTCAACATAGAGCACTGAAAAAATTAACCAGATTTTCATGTGCAAAAAAATAAACTTTGACTCTTACCTTATGCTATATAAAACAGTAAACTCAAAATGTATCATAGACCAAAATGTAAAACCTAAAATCGTAAGACTTCCAGAGGAAAACATACAAAAAGTATTTTATGACTTAGGTTAGGCAAAAAATTTCTTACATATCACATCAAAATCACAATCCATTTTTTTAAATTCATAAATTGGATTTAATCAAAGTTCAAACTTCTGCTCTTTGAAAGGCAAGGCAAAAGTGAGTCATGAAGTGGAAGAAAATATTTGCAAAATACATATCTGACAAAGAACTTGTTCCCAGAACATAGAAAGAATGCTTAGAATTCAATTATAAAACATCAAACAGTCCAATAAAAATGGGGAGCGGGGACTGGGCGCGGTGGCTCACACCTGTAATCCCAGCACTTTGGAAGGCTGAGGCAAGTCGATCATGAGGTCAGGAGTTCGAGACCATCCTGGCTAACACGGTGAAACCCCGTCTCTACTAAAAATACAAAAAATTATCCAGGCGTGGTGGCGGGCGCCTGTAGTCCCAGCTACTCAGGAAGCTGAGGCAGGAAAATGGTGTGAACCCTGGAGGTGGAGCTTGCAGTGAGCTGAGATTGCGCCACTGCACTCCAGCCTGGAAACAGAGAGAGACTCCATCTCAAAAAAAAAAAAAAAAAAGAAAAAAAGAAAAGAAAAGAAAAAGAAAAAAAAATGGGGAGGGGGCAAAAACAGACACTTCGCCAAAGTAGAGATAGCAAAGGCACTATGTACATGGGGGAAGTGCTCAATATCATTAGTCATTAGGGAAATAAAATTTAAACCACACTCAGCACTTTACACATATTGCAATACCTAAAATTTAATTTTAAATATAGCTAACAATATCAAGTACTGGCAAGGATGTGAAAGAAATAGAACCTTCATGCATTGCTGGTAAAAATACAAAATGGTACAGCCACCTTAGAAAACAATGTGCCAATTTTGTATAAAGTTGAACATACACTTACCATGTAACCCAGTGGTAATATGTACCCTAGCTATGTACCTAAGATCAATGAAAACATACATCCACACAAACACCATTACACAAATCTCTATAGGAGCTTTATCCACAATTTCCAGAACCTGGAAAGGATCCAAATATCTACCAACTACCTAGTGGATAAATTGTGTTACATCCATGAAATAGAATACTTCTTAACAGAAAAAGGAAGGAACTACTGATATATAAATGATTCCCAAAAGTATTATGCTAAGCGAAAGGAGCCAGAATCAAAAATGCATACTGTTTGATTCCATTTACATGACATTCTGAAAAAGGCAAAATTACAGCGACGGAAATCAGTTGCCAGCACCTGGGGGAAGCAGGAAAGGATTGACTACAAAAGACCACAAATAAACTTTTGAGGATGATGGAAATATTCCATATCTTGAACACATTATACAACTATATATGTTTGTCAAAACTCACCAAAGGGTGAATATTACTGTACATAAATTATGTGTTAATAAACCGGACTTCTTCGACTATCAAGAATGGATATATATAGGCTCATCAACCTATATTCGCTAAATTGAGTGTAGTTTTACAGTTCCAAAATAAAACATTTTAAAATGAATTCCAACATCATGCAAGTGATCTTCAGCTTCCATTTATAACAGGCTATTTATTTCAAATGTTAAATGCAATGCAAAGTAAGCCACAGATGGGGAGTAAATGATTGCAGAAAACATTCTGATAAAGGACTTGCAATAACATACATAAATGCATATATAAACATGTATATTATTATATATACATATATATATACTCCTAAGTGTTGAAAACTTTGCCCAAGTAAAGTTGCATGGAACAAGAAAATTCTTAGCAGAAAGCTTTTTGCTATAATGCAGAGATTCTAGTTTCAATACCCTCTTTTCACTAACAATAATTCATGATATCCCAAGTAATTCTAAGCTTAAGCCAGTCTTAATTTAAAGGCTGTTAAGAAGAAAAAAAATTAAAGAATTTTATAAAATTCATTTAGATCCAAGGCATCTTAAACTATGGGAACAATTAAGGAAAACCATGATACAAAATTTATTAATTATTTATTATTAATATATTAATATAATTAATTATGTATTAATTATAAATTAATTATGTATTAATTTATTAATTCCCATCCTCCCAAATCTTCCACAAGTAGACAATGCCTTGTATACAAGAGCTACTTGATGATTACTTGTACTTTTGTTAAGCCATAGATCTTATTTGTAAGGGACAAGTCTTAACAAATCTGAGAAATTAATGTGTTTTTAAAAATAAAACCTTATAAACTTGTACCTGTATCCAAAAATGTCCTCTTTCTTGAAGACATATGTAGTATCTCTAACTTAATCTTAGTGTAAAAATTATGTAACTCTGCCAGTGTAAATAAAATCATGCCCTTTCATAATTTTATTGAACTGACTTGTAGGACTACCAGGGCCATCATGTATGGCTATGTCAGTTGCATCTGGAATAAAGGCATGCAGCCCAGGGGAAATGGATGTGCTTTGAAATCCAGCCCTCACTCTGTCAAGCCTTGTGTTACTGCTATTACAAAGTGGCACCTTTTGTCTAATAGTCCCCCTAACTGAGGACCTTTGTACAATTTATGAGCTCAGAGGGTGCCTCCCCACCCTTGTTTTTTGGGGGTTTTTTTGTTTGTTTGTTTGTTTGTTTGTTTGAGATGGAGTTTCACTCTTCTTGCCCAGGCTGGAGTGCAATGCCGTGATCTCAGCTCACTGCAACATCTGCCTCCTGGGCTCAAGCGATTCTACTGCCTCAGCCTCTGGAGTAGCTGGCATTACAGGTGCCTCCCACCACATCCAGCTAATTTTTTTGCGTTTTTAGTAGAGAAGGGGTTTCATCATATTGGCCAGGTTGGTATTGAACTCCTGGCCTCAGGTCATCCACCCGCCTCAGCCTCCCAAAGTGCTGGGATTACAGGCGTGAGCCACTGTGCCCAGCCGAGGGTGCCCCTTTTTTAACACACACAAAGATACTGTGAATGCTAGAAGTGGTCCAAAGGACCAATAGTCTTCCTTAAAAACAATCTCAGAACAACCACCCATGCTAGGAATTAAATACTACAAATTTTTCTCCATTCTTTCAATATATCGTACACAGAATAGCCCTGACAAATATAGGTAGAAGAGAACATACTTTTGCATAAGTAAGTAAGCAACCACTGACTTCATTTTGAGATTCTGTTCCATCACTGGATCTCCACATAATCTATATCATCCCAGTCATTAGCTAACAGACAAAAACTGCTTACATACATGCACAATTCTCTCTTTCCGGAAAACCTATATACTATTTTTCCATTTTCCTTAAGGACAGCCAAATTTTCATTGTTCTCTCTAAGGTGTGAAAACCTGATCATCCTGTGTATACAGCAAAGTAATTTCTGAGAATTGTAGCAAAACAAGATTGTACAGAGATTTTGCAGTCTATTGTAATTGACGGTACATTTAGCTTAGGGATACCAGATAAAAATATCATAAATATATGCCACCTACTCTCATCCTGCCTTCAATAACCATAACAATAACTTCTAAAATCTTTTCTTCCTGATGCATCTATAAACAATTAGCATGTCTTTGTTAAACTCTAATTGCTCTTCCTACACAGCTGTGTCACTGTACAGCTCAAGAAAGAAGGCCCAACTGTTAAGACAGTTATTAATAAAATCATGCCATAACAAACTGAAAAGGCCTGGGGAGTTCGAGAAAAGCAGGTCTCCCCAACGTCCCTTCAGAAAACCAGCGTTTAAATGCTGAGCTTCTCGACCCTCTTCTTTTAAACCTAAGTCCTTAGTAAGAGGTGCAAGAATGTAGAGGTAAGAACATGGCCTCTTGAGCTAGACTGCATGGATTTGAATTCCAGCTCTTCCACTAATTAAATTGTGTGAATACGACATACTACTCTACCTCTCTGTGCCTCAGTATTCTCATCTGTAAAGTGGGGCTAATAATGTTTCATACTGTTGTAACTATATGACTTAAAGAACTTAGAAAAGCATCTTGGAGACAGTAAATGCTCAAAATACTTGAAGAAAAAATATGCATTGCTTTTATGTATTGTATAATTTCCCATTACAGGTTTGTTTGTTTTGTTTTGCTTTGTTTTGTTTTTAAAATTTTTAACTTTCCTCTGCAACCTAATTACATCTTTAGTGACTAGGCAGAGCTAAGGTCTGGTATTTAAGTCTGCACAAACTACCTGTTAGTGCTTCAACAACACCATGGCTAAAGCAAAGGAAGAGTCTTTTTCTGGGAAACAGTTGCAAAGTGCTGGAGATATTCATTGAATGAGCCAAGCCTACCCTAAACCTTAGAGTTTTTCACCCTTCAAAGTGACACAATATAGGATGACAACATTCCCATCCCTTTCTACTTGAGAAACTCCAAAAGCTGTTTGTCCCAGAAATATCTTGACATGTTGGAAGTTTTCAGCTTCAGGAAATAAAATTTTCTGCAGTGGAGGATTGAGACATCTATAATTTTGACATGAAATTACTTCACTTAGTAGAGAAGAAAAATATTCTTCAAGAATAAAATCCTGAGATGAAATAACTCCAATGTATTTTAACCCACATTTGGTCTCTATCTGTATGTCCTCATAATCATACAACTTATTTGTCAAATTTAGTGACCAAAAATACAGTTTCCACACTGAATCAGGTAAGCTGCCTTTGATTGTTGGTAACTGAATCTCTCACCAGCAGTGGATTCATGATAAGCAGATTTCATTTTTCACAAAAGGCTGTAGCAGTTGGCTTACTTCCTCCTCACTTTCTGCCATCCTCAAGAGATTGACATTCCCATCCTCAGGCTCGTTGTCTCATGGTCACAAGGTGGTTGCCTCAGCTCCACATCATAAACTCACATAGCAGAATCCAAAGAAAGAGGGAAAGAAAGAAGCCTCTTCTTGGACATTTTTCTATGTCTCTTTTCAAGAAGCATCCCTCACCTCAACCCAGCAGTCTTGACCTTATATCTCATTGGCCAGAATTGCCTGGCATGGACAGTCCTGGCTGCAAGAAAATGTGGCAAATTATCTGGTATTTCCAGACTTTACCATGGAAAGAGGAAAAAGAGGAAGGGAAATGGCTATTTGGTAGGCAACAACAGCATCTGCCATACCTGCTTATAGATTATATTCTTTTCCTGGGTTTTCTTCTGCAAAACTCTTAATTATCATTTAAGAAAAATTGTGTCTGCTACTTTCTTGGTAAACCTCCTCTGATCCAACCCTAGGCAGTGTTGGGTGTTCATTCTTCAGTGATTTGACAGCACTTTGCACACATGTACATGAACATGTACCACTTGGCATTGTGATGGCTGTTGGTATTTGTTTCCCCACTGCAGAGTTAACTGGAATGGAAAACATTATCTTAGCCACTATATCCCAAATGTCTATGGCAATATGTTGGAAAAAATTAGACCAAATTATTTAAACTGTAGTGATGGAACTATTCCTAAAGATCACACACACGTTGTACTATATTAGGCAACATATAAAATCACTAAATAATTTTCTGAAAGAAATTAAATGTAAGGGTCAAATTGGTTATATTGATGATCATCCAGTTAACTAGAGTCACTCTTTTTCAACAAGATTTTCTCTGGAATAACAAACAAAAGAGGGAAAAAAAGAACATACAGCATCCACCCTGGCTCTACCCCCAGGAACAGGGCTTTTCAAAACTTCAGAATGTGAACTGCATGGCTCTCATAATGCCTGGGTTCATAATACAAGCCTTTCTTCCTGATGTCCAGAGCCCTAAAATCAATGACCAACCCAGTAACACCAAGACTCCAGGTGTAGGACAGAAAATAAACAAGATGAGCCTAGAATATCTTATCCTATCAGATAGCTTCTATCAGATAGAAGCTAAAAAAAGATCAGTGGGGTCATATCAAAAGAACTGATGCCTCTCTCCTTGGCTTGCGGCCATCTTGTACTCACATGGTCTTTTCTCTGTACGTGAGTATCCCTGATTCTCTCCTTATATCCAATTTTCCTCTTCTTATAAGGTCACCAGTCGAATTGGATTGGAGCCCACCCTATTAACCTCATTTTAACTTAATCACCTCTTTCAAGAACTTTTCTTCAAATATAGTCACATTCTGAGGTACTAAGGTTGAAGCTCTAAAGCTTCAACATATTAATTTGGGGGTGGACACAATTCAGCCACAACAGCTGTCATACTTAGCAACCCTACATCATGACCTAACATTCTGGGAATTTGTCTGACTAGCCAATCTTTCTCCACAAACCTAAAAAAAAGTCAAGAATTGAGTCAAGTTTGGTGGGGGCACTTCCTTTACCTTTGCTCCCAACAGATTCTAGGTGTCCAAAAAGTTAAATCGGGTCTAAAAGATATTCTGCCTAGAAGAAAACAAGCATTTTGTATAGAGAGGAGTTATTTTTATAAGTCTCACAAACTGGGATGTGCAGTTTCCCATCCAAATCCAATGAACCTGTCATAGTCATAGCTTGAACAACCAATGTCTCTCTGACTTTGCTTGAGGCACCTTATCCCATGCAGAGAATGATGTGTGCAGAGAAAACATATCTTTGCCTGAGTATAAAGTTGCAAATGGTCAACATGAACCCCTCTGTGTACCATCTGCATTAACGGAGTGACATAGGAAACTTCCTGCCAGGAGCAGCAACAGAGCTTACCCTCCAGTGCCCAACCATCCCCCAAATGGCCCTCATACATGTACTCTCTACCTGGGTTCCCTGCCAACATCTTGTTCAAAGGTTCAGCAGGAACAAGCAGAGCATTCTGTTCACAGGTGGTTTGGTTTGTGTCCTGTTCCAAATTTTCTAGGCACCTAAACAAATCGCAGCCCTCCTCCCTCTCTTACTCCTCCCTCTCTCATCATTCTGCCAATGAGATACAAAATTGTGGTTGTTTCATGGGGCATTGTTTTGCTACCTAAAATGAGGTTATATTATCAAGGACTCCCCCACCCCTATCATTTATGAGAGCTTACTTAACCCAAGATCTCATCTAATCAAATATATTGGCTAAGCTGGCACTATTGTGGGCTCTAAACCAGACCACTGAAGCCTGTCAGATCCACCTGCATTGTGCTTTACCTTCCCACTTCAGAGAAAAGTGTAGGAAGATTTTTTTTCCAAAACAGTTCTGCCCAAATTTGTATATTTGTATTAGAATTTGCAGAAGCCTGTAATTTCTAGATTTCTGCTTATTAAAACTTATGAATACAAAAGTATCGTTGCTCCTTAATTCATCAGACTGACATAACGAGTTATATATGTTACACCTTCTGTCTTCATAAGACCACCAAGATTCCAGCAACCACAACTCCCAATTATTCTGTATTCCTGAGTTCCCCACAAACAATTAGTCCAAAACAATCCTACCAAGTAAGACCTTGGAAAAGTCAATATTCAAGGTCACTGGAAAGAAACTAGAGCATGAAGTCTTACAGACAAAGCTGTGGGAAGAAGGAAAAGACCTGAATATTCCCATGTTGGAGAGAACAGCTCCAGTGGCATTGACAGAGGGAGCAGAGAAGGGGTTGTGTAAGAGAGGACTGGGAGGTGATTAGCCTGGGATGTGGCTGCAAAAGGTGTCCTTGCCCCTACCATGCTCTGCCTTAGAGAACTTCTGCCCTCGTGCTATCCAGGCTATGGACCATAAGTCTTAGAAATCAGAAATCTGGGCTTTGATATGGGCACCTGTCAACTGAGCAAAGGAAACTGTAGGAAACTCTTCTCAATCCTTCCTCTTAGATACAGCAAAAGCATGGAAAGAACCTACATTTTGTAGTCAGGAGAGCTTGGTTTCTAATCTTCTACTGTTCTACTTGCTATATTTATAGCTATGGGCAGATAACTTTCCTGAATCTCCATGTTCTTACATGTAAAATGAAGACAACACCATCAGAAGGTGATTTGTTTGAGGATTAAATTATATACTGTAGGTAAAGTAACTGCCATGTGGTACAGCTCAATAGATTGTTTTCCTTCCAGAAAAAGTCCTGAAAGTCAAGACAGAGAATCATTGACCAAGACATCTTTTTAATTATTTAATAACAGGAAGCATAGCCTATCTTTGAAGAGACAAACATTTCTGTAGTACCAAAACAATGTGAGAAATAAGATTAAAATATATTAAATTGTGTCAAACAAGAAACTTTCCATTTAATTCTTTCATCTGCCACATTTCAATGAAAGATTTTCAGCAATCATGAAATATAACCAAAAGCTCAGAAGTTAGGAGAAATGCAGCCATTTGTCTTTTGCAGCCTTCTTTGGCTTCTAAGTCAACACTATCAGCATAGTATTTTTAATGCTCAGATACAGCCCAGATGTCCAGTTCCTTGCAGTAGGCCCTATGTGACTCCCATGCCAGACTATATGGTTATTCTGTAAGATCCGGATAATGGCTGACCATGGGTCTAAACTGTGGCTGCCCAGGTCACACTCCAGATTAGAATCTTAAACAGTTTATTTTTAAATCTCCCTAGATAGTTCTGACTTGAGAATGTCTGGTCTGCAATATTAGCAGAAAGGTGGTTGAGGAGGTTCCTGGGAGGCAAAAAAAATACTGTCCTGCCATCTGATATTGAGGCTGCCAAGGAAACATGTCATAAAAATGGAGCCAAGTTCATGGCAGAATAAGTCTCAGAAGAACGTGAGCAAAAACAAAAGTTAACTAATCTGTAAAAACATCTTTCTAATTTAATAACAGACCCTCTGTTATGTCTCCTGGCAATGCTAAAAAAAAAAAAAAGGCGAAATACTTTAGCTAATAGAAAAGAGGAAACAACCTAAACACTTTTCAGTAGAGAAATGGATAAATAAAGCATGGCATTTTCACACATATATGGCAGTTGAAAATGCATGTATTAGATCTACATGTATTAACGTGGGTAGATCTTGGAAACATAATGTTGAATTTTTAAAAAACTGTTGGATGATGCATAAAATACAACACCACTTAAACAAAACTTTAAGTGTAAAACAATATTATATACTATTTTAGATATATATGCAGCAAAAGTATAAAAATACAGACCAGAAAGGTAAAAATAATAATAATAACAGTAATAGTTACCTCTAGCAGGGGAGGAGACTAGAAAGGTATAAAAACTAATTTTAGTGCATGAACTTTAATTGAATCTTCATTCCAGGAAAAAAAAAAAAGTCATAAAAACATTCTGAGAATAACTGGGGAAATTTTAATAATGGACTAGATACTAGATAACTTCATTAAGTTATTGATAATTATTTTAGAAATGAAGTTATGATTTGTGTAGAAATCTTATTCTTAGAAGATGGATATCAAAGTCTAATGATCTCTACGACTTACTTTTAAATGGTTTTGCAAAGCTTATGTGTTATGTGTACACACACATACCAAAGAGACAAAATCACCGTAGGGCTTGGTAAACTAAAAAGAATACAGAAGTCCCTAAGTGGTAGCCTGAGATAACTACAGCAATGGCCGTTTCCAGAAGAAGTGCAGATGAAGGTTAAGGTTTCCAGGTCCAAAAACCCCAGTAAGAGAGTGAAGGCCAGAGTCCCCAGGCTTGTATCTCTAGTCTAGACTACACATGGATGATTTCTACTACCTGCAGGACCAATCTGTCCTCTCAGCACACTTTCCTTTCTGCCATTATAGCTCTAATTAACACAAAGAGCAATTTTCTGTTTATTTGTCTCTATCCCCTACCAGTCCATGAGCATCATGACGACAAAGACCATGTCTGTCTTTTTGCTATTGTACTTCCAGCACAGACTACAACAATGCCTGGCACATAGTAAGTACTTAATAATTATTTGTTTAATTAATCTATTATGGCCATCGTCCAAGAGGAAGATGCCCCATCTCTTCTCCTCAGCTACCCAGCCACGCCACAAAACACAACAGATCCTAGAAATATGCCCTTTAGAGTTCATTTCAGTCAACAACATTTGTAAAGTGCTGTGTACACTGAAATCACAGTTGAAGCTGCCATGATCCCTGTGCCTGTCCAACAGTTACTTTTAGAAGTGTTTATTTGCACCCATAAAAAATGCTTGCATGGTATTATTTAATTAATCTAAATAGTCTTTACTTTCCTACTTACCCAAAAGCATTTAAAACATCTCTCTGAAAGAATGGTGCTAGACAGATACACTTACTATCTTTTGTTTATTTACAGATGTAAATAAGGTAGATTCTGGGTTTCTTTATTCCATAAGTCAGTTATAGACTTAGTAACCAGAAATCCATCTCCATCTCACGTATGACATAATGCTTGGTAGTGGTGTCCTCATTATTAAGTTTTCATAGACAAATATACTTGCTGTATACAGCCACAACTTAAGTACATATATTCCATTCAAAAAGCTACCTGGAATACTCTCAGTTGAGCAGCCAAGATAATTCTCATTCCCTTTTAGTGGCTAAGGAAGTGTCCAGGAAGCTCAGCCTGGCAGACACGGAAGGTAGTACCATAGAAGAGACGTTGGCATGAGGGGATATCCAGAAGAAAAGGTCAGTAAAATACACCAATAATCAAATTCCCTAAAAAATCAGCAGATGAGGAAATATCGAAGCTATATTTTAGCAAGTAAATATGATTCTCATAAAATATGGAAAGATAAAGGACAGAGAGAAGAAACAAGAGAGGAAAGTAAAGAAAGAAGAAGCAGTGCTACACGATCAACAAAATGTGCAGTTAAGAAGTACTTTGGGAGACATGTCTGTAGGTACAGCAGGTTGATAAGCCAGACCTTTCTACCCAACTCAAACTGTCCTGCTTCACACAATCAATGTGTGAGCAGAACATGTATTAACTGGATTACATATTAATGTATGAGAGGAGTTTGCTATGTGAAATATTGTGAAGTATTTCTTTTGGTAAATTGTATTTCTTTTTTTTTTTTTTTTTTTGAGATGGGGTCTACTCCATTACCTAGGCTAGAGTACAATGGCATAATCTTGGCTCATTACAACCTCCGCCTCCTGGACTCAAGCAATCCTCTCACATCAACCTCCCAAGTAGCTGGAAACAAAGGCACGGGCTACCATGCCCGCACAATTTTTTCTGTTTTTAGTAGAGACAGAGTTTCACCACGTTGCCCAGGCTGGTCTCGAACTTCTGAGCTCAAGTGATCCACCCACCTCAGCTTCCCAAAGTGCTAGGATTACAAATATAAGCCATCACACCTAGTCTAGGTAAACTATATTTCTTTAATGAATAATCATTTAGTAATGTGTCTTTTGTCCCAACAGGTCTTTATCAATCCATTTTGCTAAAAATATAGAACACCTGCAATTTCACTTTTCTCTGAATGGTAACCAAAATATCAAAATGTGCTTCCCAGAAATCCTGAAATTTCTTGACAATTTTTGTTGTTGTTGTTGTTATTTGGAATAAGGAAACCAACACTATTTAACTCTTTTTGTTGTTGTTGTTGTTGTTGACACAGAGCCTCGCCCTGTCGCCAGGCCAGTGGCGTGATCTCGGCTCACTGCAACCTCACCTCCCAGGTTCAAGCGATTCTCCTGCCTCAGCATCCCAAGTAGCTGGGACTACAGGTACACACCACCACGCCTAGCTAATTTTTGTATTTTTAGTAGAGACAGGGGTTTCACCGTGTTGGCCAGGATGGTCTCGATCTCTTGACCTTGTGATCCTCCCGCCTCAGCCTCCCAAAGCGCTGGGATTACAGGCATGAGCCACTGTACCCAGCCCCTTAACTCATTTTTTAAACCATGAAATTGCAAACAAATCCTCTTAAAAATTAGAAAAATGTGATGTTTTTATTTAAAGGTAAAGATACTTCCCAATTAACATAAATACTGGGTACAATCTATGATTTCCAATAAATCTTCATGAAAATACATTTCTAGTATATTTACTAACTCCATTCCCTGAAAATACTTTAAACCTTTCATTTTGAATGTTTTTAATTAAAAATATGTTATACTTTCCTCAGGAGATAACTTTTGAAATGTAAAATTAAATACATCATCTAGATTAAAAACAAGGAAGTTTTTTTAATTTTAAAAACAGACTTTTGAACATAAGGTACAGCAGCAATAATCTTTTGTAAAAAAAAAAAAAAAATTCTGGAAGATATCAGCCTTCAGGAAGATCCCTCTATAGCAACCTGTGGCCTGCCCACGAACCTTAATTAGTTTGAGAGATCATGATATAGAGCCTCTTCAGACTGGATAGGAGTGGTAGCTCTCTGTGGAGAAATAGAGCAAGCCTTTGTACCAGGTAATTTAAGGAGCAGCAACAGGCTAATATGTAGACAAGAGAGGGTGTAGCATGTGGTGTGGTTCTCAGCAGAGCAGCAGGCCTCTAATGAGGCCCAGTAGTGGATAGCAGCTGGTAAACTTGGGGCACAAAATAGGAGGCTCTGAAGGCCTTTATCTGCTAACAAAAGACTGCAAATTGCTCAAAGGCCTGAGTGGGCAATGAGAACATGTTCATATGGTGAGCCAGTATATAAATTTTCAAAACAAATATTACAATATATGAATTTACATTGCAATGACAATCAGTAGAGTTCTGTGATTATAGACATTTTGGCAAGAATAGATACAAGAATTGGCTATTAAATTTTGTATAAGAAAATCACCACCTGCTCTTCTGTCCATTCTGGAACGCCCAGTCTGAGATGCATATAGTGTATGTTGTAACTATTTGTGTAACCATGATATACATTCTGTCTGCAACTCCAGACAACTGACTATTAAAACATGATATGTTTTATAGAGTAGTACAAAATGAGTGGAATTTATGTATGGTGAAATCACTTCCTAGTTACCCAATAAGAAATTAATAATGTAGCAACAAATCATATAAACCACAAGAAAATGCTCAAATCTCTTGTGATAAGAGAACAAGAGTGATCCTAGATTTTGATGACTGATCCTAAATAGGTTTTTGTGGATCCTTAAATCCTTTTCTGCCCTCTATACTGTTTGTTTTCTAACAGCAAGCATTCTCTTCAGTAGTTCTATTGGCAGGGTGGCACAACCAGGGATTTCCAAAGGAAAACCACACGTCTGGATACTAAATATACTATTTGGTTAAATACTGAACTTTTTTAGCACTGATGTGAACAATCTCAGAAGTTTGTTTCCTGCGTTCTATATCTCTTGAGAAAACAGTTTTTCCAACTTTACGTTTATGGCTACACAGGATAAATTTTCAAGGAAAAGGAGAGCATATCTTGCACCCATTACAGATCCAAAGCAAAGAAAGACTCAGTCCTAAAAACACATGTCAACAGCTGGGTGTGGTGGCAAGTTCCTGTAGTCCTAGCTTCCTGGGAGGCTGAGGCAGGAGGATCACTTCAGCCCAGGAGTTTCAGACCAGCCTGGGAAACATAGCAAGGCCCTACTCAAACAAACAAACAAACAAACAAACAAAAACACATGTCACAGGTCATGCGTCTCCTACTCTTGTAATAATCTGAAGTACTCATTTAATTTTAAAAGAACTCTCTTTGCATTTATTAACACCCTACTTGCAAAGCTTTGTTACTCTTGAAATTTGTGAACCACCATAATTGTACCTCCATGATTTATAATTTGAAATGATTTTTTACTCACATTTTTTCCCATCCTCCCCACATCTAATCCTTCACGTTTTTTCTAGTCCTTTATCTGATGTCTCACTTCTACAGCCATCCTGTAGGTCAGTCCTCATCACCTCAGCTCTGGTGAAAGCCTAAGAAGACAGGCTATCCCCTGTCTGGCATCTCTTATCTTGTCAATACTGTTCAGCCGTGGAGTGCCTCAAACTGTGTGCTCTCTGCTGTGTTACTCTATACTGAGAACCTGCAGGGGCTCCTTATTTCCTGAAGGATCTGTCTAACATGGAAGCTTTCCACCAACTGTCCTCGAGTTCGCACTTGTCTGAACTTTCCTCCCAGTGCATCCATTTTCTGGCAAGTTCCCAAAGCAACTCTCTGCCTCTTTATGGAAGCACCTCAACCTACTTCTCCCATCAGGCCGGCTTCTATCTCCTATCTACTCATGCCACCTCTCCTACAAGTGTTTCCTAACTATTGAACATATGTCTTAGTACTCAAAGTAGATTGTAGGCAGGAAATTAATTTTCTGCTGGCACTCTAGTAATTTAATAAACATGCATTGAGGGCCCAAATGAAAAAAAAAATACTACATTGTTCATTCCCAGTAATCTAGATAGACACATTTGAGATGCAAGTTATAACCCACATCCTAGATCAGATATTATTTTTAAAGTTTCTTCCTCCATTGGGATGATTTACGCTACAGGCTTTGTCCACCAGAGAAGATAACTACATTGACCCAACAATTACAAATTCTTTCACCTCACACAATACACACACATCCTCTCTCTCGTTCTCTCTCTCTGTCTCTCCTCAACTGTGCACTGCATTAAACTTCATTCATTGTTCACAACCTTGTATGTAACAGCCTCACTGGAAAGTGTCCTATCATTCATTGGTGAATAAGGCTAAGTATTCAATCAACAGAAAATGTGAGCAATAATTAGCCTGGAAGAGGATGAGGACATGCGGGCTCACCATTTTCCTGTTCAGACCACGTACTCCCAGGCAGAGTATGCCTTCATTCAAGTTAGGTATTGATGCCCATGACAGAACATGAAGAAGAATCCTGAGATAAGTAGTTTACCTCCATAAATTGCATATATACATAGCAAGTTGATTCTTCCAGCCAGGAATATTTTTATTTTTATTCATTGTTATTACTAAAGATACAAATTTTTGTTTATAATTCATGTGCAGTAAATTGATAGTTTTGGGCTCTGAAAACAGATTATTGCTGCTGATTTGTTTTAGCAAATGACTGAAGCAAAGCACAGGCGAGAGCAAGTATGCCCAGCTCCCCCCCACCCCTTCTCCCTCACACAGTCTCCCTCAAATCCTGATGAGCTGAGCCCATCGAAACTCTCCAGTGTGTGATGCTCATTCAATTACAAAGTCCATTCGACTTGATTATGGATCATAATGAAAATACCCGCCTTAGGCTAGAGGAATGGCCCAGTCGGAGGTGCGAGAATAGGAGCCACTCGGCAGGGGCCAAGCGAAGCACCAGGCAGCCAGGGTTGGTGGCCTTAGGGGTCAGTCATTTGTCACAAGCCACAGTCAGTGAGGTTCTAGCAAAATTACCTAACCTCTAAGATGCCACACTGCAGCTCCCCTAGTGACAGATGGAGCCCTTGGTTGAAATATTCCCAGATGGAGCTTTTGGTTAAAAGAGTTGGTCTTTTTACAAAGTTTATGTTTCAATTTCCCATTAACAAATTGTTTTGACCCCTATAATGGTCATTTCTAAGACTGATTTGGCTCAGTGATAGTCTTCCTTTATATGCCTAATTTTACTAGGAAATCCCAACACTAATGAGTATTAGCTTTTATTCCAGTGGTAAGGGTAGCACTCTTTCCAGATATCTTCTTTTGTAAGTGCTCAGTCCACTTATATTTGAAAATAACATTGTTATGCATACTCTTACTCACAAGCTAGTTAGAATCCCACACTGTACATAAAACAATGACAATTACCTTTTCAATATCTTTCTTCTCCACCGGGCAAGAAGCTCCAAGAAGACAAGGAGGAAAGAATCTCCTCTGTTTTCTTAATCAATGTGTGCCCAGGTCCTAAGACAGTGTCTGCTCACAAAAAAAAAAAAAAAAAAAAAAGTTTAATAAATAGTTAAATCATAAAAATGACATATTCAACCTCAGTGCTATCATAAAGATATCTATGTCCAACATTTTACTATGAGACCGTGTTTTCCAGGTGTTCCTAAAGCTGTCCTCACAGGGTTAACAAGAATTCTGGATAGAAATAGAGTTATAATTAAGCATTTATCAGGCTGCACTTTGGCCCATTTCCTTGTAAAGGAAAGTCACCGTAGCACTAGATACTGACCATTTGCACGCCAATGTTTCTATAGATAGGATTTCTGATGTTCGAATCATAAGGCTTTTGCTTAAGAATTGCTAAAGCAGATCCTGAATTCTAGCAGAACAGCTGATGCCAATCATTTTAAAGACCCCCAACTGAGGAACTGAATCAGCCTGAGAATACAGAGTCTTCGCCTCCCAGTCCCATAACTTCACACTGCACTCTGACCAACCGATGATCTCCACACTTTGGCTCACTCCAACACCCTTAAAAATCTTAACCCTAAGCCTTTTGAATAGATGGCTTTGAAGATTCCTCCCATTTCCTCTTTTGGCTGTCCTATATTTAAAACTCTTTTTCTGCTCCAACCTGAAGTCTCAGCATATTGCCTTGCTGTGCAACAGACCTATTACAGTTGCATTCCTTAGCTTAGTCTACTAAGACTAGTCATCACCAAAAATAAACCTTATTTAAACACAGAGGGTAGAGAAAAACTAGGAAAAATCCCAAGGGAATGGAAAACCTCACTCATGCCCCCTCAGCTTCCTATATATATCATGTGATATTTTAATGACAGGGTGATTTTCCTCCTTGCTGCCCTTGGCTCCCAGCAAAGATAAAGGATGCCATTCTTCAGGAAGTCATCCAGTCTGAACTGAGTCTGTGTGTGAACAAGATACTGGGATGCATTTCCTGACTTCTTTGGCCTCAAAGTTCATACTTCAGCAATACCAAATTACCTGTCACCTTACACTTCCATGCTTATGTCTGTAATCTGCCTTCTGCCTGGAAAACCTGCCCTCAGTACCATGATCTTCTTCATTTGGCTATTTTCTATTTGTCCTTCAAGTCTCACGTCAGGTCATTTCTTCCAGGAAGCCTTTCTTGACTGCCCTAGGTTGGTCTCCATACCTCCCATAGAACACTGTGCTATCTGTCATCATACATCATATTATATTAAGTGGGTCCATTTATTTGCCTGTGTCCTTCTAGATTTCTAACTCTGAATGTGCAGGAATTGCGTCATCTTCTTAATTTCCTCAGCTCCTAACACAGTGCTGGGTAAAGAGTAGTTGTTCCATAAATAGAATGAGTCAATAGATTTTCCTTGAGAAGGGACAGAGATGGTGAGGCCGGGCACATCCATGGACTATACACTCACCTGGAGAAGCAGCAAGGCATGAGTGAGAGTGAAACTGTGGTGAAACAGAGCAAGGCCAAAAAGGCTCTGAAGGCCTCATGTGGGCAGCTGACAAGGAAGGGAGCGAAGAAAGAGGAATTGAGGACAATGGGCCCAACTCTTTCATCCAGTTGATGGCATCAATTCAATCCAGTACATTAAGAAACTAAACAGACTGAAAATAAAACCAGTTCACAAAAATTCATAAATAATAGAGATGAACAAGAAGTCAGTATGGGACAAAATGGTCGCTTAGATTACATAACTAATTTGTCAGAAAGGACACATACTCTTGCCAAGAAAGACCCTGGACTGTATGGACCACAGTAAAGTCCCAGGGGATCTGAATGTTGAGCCACACTTTTCTGGTAATGGCAGTTTTTGTTACTAACTGTATGATTTCCATTTGAAAGGCCTGGCATATCAAGGGAGGTAGAGAGTATCTCATTTTTGGCTCATTTACTACCACCTTTAATCACTGCCATAGTCACATTCTTACTTATTTTTACTTCTTCATAAAATAGGCAGAATAAAGTTTCAAAAGGGCTCAAGGGCTCAAAGCATTGAGCATAAAAATCTTCATAAGATAATCTAAATCAAAAGTAGGACGCAGTTTACATTTCCCTTGAACCTCTATGACAATGAACTCTTTTTGTTGACTAATTAGTACCCAGTATGAGGTTCATCATAAGAGTAGAGAGAATACTTGCTTTGTAAAATGCATTTTAAATTAAGCCATTTTTAAATGTGATTAAAATAAACAGGCTAACTTAGAATTCCAAAAAAAGAGCATTTTTTAATACAAATTCCAGAAAACGTTAATAAATAAGGCTGATTATAGGGTTCCAGGGTCAAATAAATTTTGAAAATACTGAATTTATCTGTAGATAGGCATGCTTCTTTGCTGCAGGACTTCTCAGAACCTTCGTTATGTTAATTTGCATTATAAATCTCTACGAGGATAATATATTACGCAAGATTTTACCAGTGTTTTTGACTATAAACCCTTTTTCATGGCACATACTTTGGAAAGCCTATGCTACATGCCCTGAAGGGTGACTAAATATTCCTGAACTAGTTGGTACGTACAGAGCAGCTCGTGACAGAAGAGGTAGATACTCTAGACCCTGAAACTGTAGGCTAGCTTCACAGCTATCCATCCCCTTACAACACATAATAACCATGGGCATGGTCTGCTTCCAGTTTCCCAGAAAACCCCAACAGAAGTAGCATATGTCAAGACAAACCAGCTGTAATCAAGTGACCTTCATCCTGAGGCAGGAAGAATGGGAAATTAATTAGAGCAAGACACACTGATGTCAAAAATTCCCAAGGAAATCTTAACAAATACCTATTATCTGGTCATTCATCTTTTGACTAGATTGAAATGTCGAAGGAAAACAAAACTGCACCAGAACTTTAAACAGGCCATCTAGTTTTATCCCAAACTGAATTAAAATGAAATTATGGGCCATAGAAAAACTATGAAAATTATGGGCATATAAATTATTTTGGAAAAAAAGTTGAAACAAGAAAAACCAGCAGCACAGGAAAAATTACAGCAAATCACAGTGTAGGTTGGAATGTCGGCAGACAGGACCCAGAGGCAAAAAAGGGTGAAGAGACATATTAGAGTCAACTCTGATTTTCCAAGTTTTGCCACACATAAGGTCCCTCATAAGGAAAGCAGCCACTGGGACTGATTGCACAGAAGTTGGCTCACAACGTAGGTCAAGTGATGCAACCACACCTACCACAGCTAAATGGTCTAGGTATGGAGCTAAACCCAAAGGTGGCCACCTATAGGCCAAGTGCAGTGAAGAAAGACTAGGTTGGGAAAGTTGATTAGTCTTTGCTTTGTCTTCTTTTAGACGGCAAATTCCATCCTCTGGGATTTGTAATTCCATTTTCTTTTTTTGAGGTGGAGTCTCACTCGGTTGCCCAGGCTGGAGTTCAGTGGCATGATCTCAGCTCACTGCAATCTCCACCTCCCGGGTTCAAGCGATTCTCCTGCCTCAGCCTCACGAGTAGCTGGGATTATAGGCACCCGCCACCACAGCAGGCTAATTCTTGTATTTTCAGTAGAGATGGAGTTTCACCATGTTGGCCAGACTGGTCTCAAACTCCTGACCTCAAGTGATCCGCCCACCTCTGCCTTCCAAAGTGCTGGGATTACAGGCATGAGCCACTGCACCCGGCCTGAAATTCCATTTTCTAATGAAAATGGTTTTGACTTTGGGAGAAGATACATGAGCTGAAAAAATTTAGGTTGTAGATATAGAAAAAGTAGATTTACCTAATTATTCAATTTCCCTTCAAAGTCTAGAGATTGTCAATTACATCTGTTTATTTCTCCTGTTCTTCTATTCAATTGGTAAAATTTAGTTAATGTTATTTTTATAACTAAATGTTCGGTTTTCTCATTCCCCCAATAGAGGGATAGTATCTTTAAAATCGAATTTTTGTGAAAAGAGATATATTTTAACAACTATTACATTATCCATAGAAAAGAGAGGCATTCTTACATGATATGGTTTCTTATTTATAATAAAAACACAGGCTGGGCACGAAGGCTCATGCCTGTAATGCCAACACTTTGGGAGGATGAGGCGGGTGGATCACTTGAGGTCAGGAGTTTGAGACCTGCCTAACCAACATAGTGAAATCCTATTTCTATTAAAAATACAAAAATTAGCGAGGCATGGTGGTGGGCGCCTGTAATCCCAGCTACTCAGGAGGCTGAGGCACAAGAATCGCTTGAACCCAGGAGGCGGAGATTGCAGTGAGCCGAGATCATGCCGTTGCACTTCAGCCTGGGAGACAGAGTGAGACTCCATCTCAAAAAAAAAAAGAAAAAAAAAGACAATAACCTATATTTTTCCTTATTTTATAAGTGCCATCATAATATGCAGCCCAATATTCATTTTTAAGTACCTCCTCCAAACTTATTGAAATTATTCATCTATTTTCAGATCACATTACATTTTTAAACAGGTCTTTAAATAAAATCAGCCACTTTCCCCAATGAGGCTCTTTCTTGATTACTAATTCATTTCAAAAGATTACATAAAAAGAGATATATTACCTCCCCAAAATTGCAAAATGTTGCCAATCTCCAGAGGAGTGATAACACAGATACCATCCTAATATGCCTTCTCTTGTTCTGGCCATGAACCAGTTTCTAACGTTGGAAGTCAACTTCAAACAGGCTTTTGTTTGTTTGCATCTGCCAGAGGCAAGGCTAGAGGGCCTGGATGTATAAAAGTATCTCACACTCAGAAGGAGGCCCTCAGGCCTTTGTGCCAGTAGATGTGCAAAGAAGTTTAAGTAAGTGTGGGAAAACAGCAACTGTGGATCAGAATTTGCCATAAGGCAAGATCTAACACAGATTTTTTCTGGTTTGCCACAGACAGATGGAATAGCAGCATAATAGGCTTGGCCAAAGGGTCTCCTGAGCTATTCTCTCCATTGTACACACACAAGGGAGACAGCCAAAACACAAAGAAACAGTGCTTAGGAAGGAAGTGTCTCCTTAAGAGCAAAGCCCTCTACCCATTTATTATTTTGATCAAAAAGTAAGAAAGAGGATTGACGCAAAATGCTTCCATGTGTCCTCCTTGAAGGTCAGTGCATTTGTTTTTGAGGGTCAAACTTGCCACGTGGGTACCACCAGTCTTCACTCTCGGTGCAAAGACAGGCAGCTGGGCAAAGGACAACCAGGACTTTTTTAAAGCTGTGTGTGTGCTCAGTACCACCTACAGACTCAAATCTTACTCTTTGGTAAAACAGCTAGGTACCAGTCACTGGATATCACGAAAGCAAAGAGCAGCCAAAAGAAGCTACAGGAACGGTTTCAGCCACACCTGTCCAGTTGAACTATGTCTTGACAAGGCATACAACTGTCCTGTCCCTTGAAATAAATGAGAACAGGGAGGAGAGAAAATTTTCCTAAATATTCTATATCATCTCAATTTTTAAAAACTACTGTTAAATGAGATCATTAAACAATTGAAGAAAGAATGAATAGCAGAAAAGTGATATTTTTCTGAAAATGGCTTAAATAGATAAAATTGGCCACGAGTTTATCATTGTTGAAACTAGGAGATGGATACATGGGGCCTTGTTATACTATTTTGTCCACTTCTTGTATTTTTAAAATTTTCTACAAGAAAGTTTTTTAGTTACCTTATATGTGTATAATTTTTCAGCTTTTCAAACAAAATATAGCATTACTATCAATAGTATAAGTAGTATTCTGTTTACTTTAAAAGTTGTTTTTTAATCTGAGGTTAAGAAAATAGCATGGTTAAAACAAGAACTTGCTCCCAAATACAATTTTTTCCACAAAATAAGTTGCGTACAAGCACCTGCGAGGGAATGATATAACTGTAGTACCCTTTCAGAGAGGTTTTAAAAGAAATTCAGGGAGTTTTTCCATAAAATTTTAGTTTTTCTAGGAACCAGAAAAATAAACTAAAAATCACGGTTTCTATCCCCTGAAAAGCTCTGCACAAAACCAAATGTCTCTAAGAAACTCATCCTGATCACTAATGTTCCCTGATGTAGACTGATATATACAAATACATTTCAGCACAATTTCAATCTGTTCACAGAATATGTTTAAGTTCAGAAAGGAAAACCTTCTACTTTTGGTTTTTGATTTTTTTGTTTTGGGTTTTTTTTTCTTCTGCCAGCCTAACTCTCCATGTATGTATATGTTGTGAACGTACCATAGGTGATTTTTTATGAAGGTCATCCTGCACTAACATTCAAGTGCAAATGATTCTTTTGAAAGCCTTTAAATATATTTTTAAAGTATGTTCTGTTTATGTCATTCAGTTGAAGAAAATTTTTATGATTTAATGCTATAAAACAGTGATATCTATGGGCCAAGAGCCAAAATAACATGGCTTGAGAAAAGACTTCCAGTTAAACCTAAAAAGTGACATTCAGAGAGAAATTCATAACATTTCAGAGAAATGGCTGGATCGGTTTCACCCTACATACTGAAAGTAGTGAACTAAATAAAATATTTTCAAGAACATGCTGTGACAATTTTCAATACAACAACTTAACACACAATAAAGAGAGAACATCTTCCACTCCATATCTGTAAAAATAAAAATTAGCATTAGAAATTCTACCAAAAAAATTAGAAAAAATTTTACCATTTACAGTCATTGATACAATAAACATATTGTACCCATCAGGGTGCTAAGAACCACATATCCAGAAATCAATAAGACACAATCCTTGTTCTCCAGGAAAGTATATTTGACAGTGAGACATATACAAGCAGACACTGACATTTGGTACACTTTTTTTTTTTTTTTTTTTTTGAGATGGAGTCTTGCTCTGTCGCCAGGCTGGAGTGCAGTGGCACAAACTCGGCTCACTGCAACCTCCGCCTCCCAGGTTCAAGTGGCTCTCCTGCCTCAGCCTCCCGAGTAGCTGGGACTACAGGTGCATGCCACCATGCCCAGCTAATTTTTGTATTTTTTAGTAGAGATAGGGTTTCACCATGTTGGCCAGGATGGTCTCGATCTCTTGACCTTGTGATCCACCTACCTTGGTCTCCCAAAGTGCTGGGATTATAGGCGTGAGCCACCACGCCCGGCCACACTTTTTATTAAAAATAAAAAGTTGGGAGAAAATTGGATTATAGTTTTCCCGACAAGCTCCCTATTCATTAAGAATAAACTTAAAATTTAACATTCATATGCCAAGGGTTCTATGATTAATAGTTAAACTATTACAACTTTGATAAATATAATATTTATTATCTATTAGTAATGATTCAAAATATATAATTCACAATGCATTACCTATTATTTCCTCATTAAAAAAACTGAAAAATATTCACAACTTTTTTTTATTATAACTGGCTTTCCTTATTCTGATTATACTGAAAGCGTTTACACCTGAGTGTCATTCTCACAGAGTCCTTATATTTTGTAAAGGAGAAAAGACTAGAAGTGGTCAGTCTAGTAGCTCCCGGAAACAACAGTAACTCCCCTTGGACCAACAGGGGAGTTCTGGGAAAGCAGTAAGAGAGTTACCACTTAACCACACAGTATCACAGAAATAGTAATTACCTATAAAATCTCCTGCTTCCTTTTCTCTTTTCTCTGTTTTTTCATTCCTAATGCTTCTTCCAGTGGTATAGGCCATGAAACAGACTAACCTCACATCAGACTCAAGAAAGTTGAGACAGAGTTATATAGCGAGATTTTTTAAAAGAGAAAAAGAAAAAAAGAAACCTAAAGGGAAGTTTTTCTATTACTATTACAGGAAATATGAAAATAGATATAAACAAATATATTTCATTTTTTCAGTATAGCATTAAATTCCATTGGTACATAGTGTGTGTTTTACTATGTTGGCAATAGACATCTGATTAAAAACCAGATTGCATGCTACTTCCATGCCATAAATCTGGGAAAGATTTCTAAACAGGATTCTGGTATACTTGCATCATTCCTCTCCCCCAAAAATGGTAGCCCTTATTTTTAACAATAAGTGCTGATATTCGTCGACAGGTTTATAAATAGCGCACAACTATATTATGAGGTATATAGTATCATTATTCCCATAGACACAATGTTATCACCTGGAGTCACAGGTGAAGTGTGGCATCACCCAGCTCTTTCTGGAGGATGGGAGGATGGAGGAATCTCCAGAAGACATACCTTGGACTGAGACCTGGGAGATAAATCAGAACCCAACAGTTAGACATGGGCTTGATGAAGGGCACCTAGTCAGAAGGACAAAATGTGCAAACGCAGAGAGGTATGGGTAGTTATGCATGGCAGTAAGAAGTTACATATGTCGGGGGCAGGAAGAGCACTGGGGGTAGTGGCTAGAAATAAAGTTGAAAAAAATCACAAAGAGCTTGGTCTACCCAGCTGAGAAGACTCAGCTTTATGCTTTAGGCGCTGAAGAGCCACTGGGGAATTCTGCAAATAGCTGATGATATTTGCATTTTAGAAAGATCTCTCTGATGGTAGTTTAAGGATAGATTTCAGTGAAACCAGGGTAAAATAAGCAATTGAGTTTAATTTTTTAATTTATTTTTTATTTTGTATATACAAGGTATATGACATAATGTTTTGATATACATATACATAGTGAAATAAGTACTAAAGTCAAATTAACATATCCATCACCTTCTGTATTAGTTCGCTCTTGTATTGCTATAAAGGCATACCTGAGACTAGGTAATTATAAAGAAAATATTTAATTGGCTCATGGTTCTGCAGGCGCTACAGGAAGCATAACACAGGCATCAGCTTCTGGGGATACCTCAGGAAGCTTCCAATGATGGTGGAAGGTGAAGGGAGAGCAGGTGTCTCACATAGCAGGAGGAAAAGCAAGAAAGAGAGAAGGGGAAGGTGCCACACATTTTTAAATGACCAAATTTCATAAGAACTCACTCACTATCATGAGGACAGTACCAAGGGGACAGTACTAAACCATTCACAAGAAATCTACCCCTATGATCCAAACACCTCCCACCAGACCCCACCTTCAACCCGGAGGATTACATTCCAACATGAGATTTGGGTAGATACACACATCGAAACTATATCACCTTCCATTGTTATCCTTTTTGTGTGTGTATAGTAAGAGTACCTGACATCTACTCTCTCAGTAAATTTTAGTATCCAACACAAGATTATTAACTATAATCCTCATGCTATGCCTTATATCTCTAGACTTAATCATGGTCAGTCCAGGATAGAAATTATGAGACCTTGACTAAAGTAATGTCTGGGCAGACATAGAAAAGAGATACTTGGAAGATAGAAGTTAGAGAAATACTACATATTTTTCCAGTTATATAAATTTCTTCAATAGATGGAGAGAAAGAATTATTTTCATGTGTTTCTGTTAACTTCTGTGCCCCACCCAGCAAATATAATGTTTGGAAAAAACAGGATATAAACACTTGGCTGAACTGAATTTAACTTTCCTAATGTTCTTTTCTAACACATGCTTGCCCATAGGAATCATTATCCATGGAAGACCACTGTTCTAATCTGTCAGTAAATATTAGTGATGTGTTTTAATTTTCACCTATAAAGATTCACAAAGAAAAAAAAATAGCCTTTCTCAAGAGGAAAGAAAACAATTCTAGGTGAATAGTAAACCTATGAGGGTTCTACAAGAAGGAGGAGGGGCTGGCATAGAGCAGACACCACCAAAAGAAAGCACTAGATTAATGTAAACTGAAAGATTTAGGGTGCTAAAATCACCTCCACCGAGAAACTCTTAATTAGTTTTAGTACCTGCTAAAAGAGAAATATTTAGTGTTTGGTACTTCATGTCTGTATCAGAGGAACAAAAGGATCAAAACCAAAGAGAGCGTCTGGTCTTCTTCGAGGCATTAAGTTGACTTAGAGGTTTGGTTTTTTGTGTGGTTTTTTTTCTTGCATTTTTGCTGTAAGATTGACTCTTACTTTCTCTACCTAAGTATAGATTATTAGGGTATGAATATGTACATTGTTTACCACAGAAGTACACAGAAGTTACTTTCACATATGAAGCTTGTTATTTATTCTTAATTGCTATTGTATTTACGCAGGACTAGCTTTCTTCTCTGCTTATGAAACCTAATAAGGGCCAGGAGCGGTGGTTCACCCCTGTAATCCCAGCACTTCTGAAGGCCGGGGTGGGCTGATCACCTGAGGTTGGAAGTTCGAGACCAGCCTGACCAACATGGAGAAACCCCGTCTCCACTGAAAAATACAAAATTAGCCAGGTGTGGTGGCACATACCAGTAATCCCAGCTACTCAAGAGGCTGAGGCAGGAGAATTGATTGAATCCGGGAGGCGAAGATTGCGGTGAGCAGAGATCACGCCATTGCATTCCAGCCTGGGCAACAAGAGCGAAACTCTGTCCCCCCCCCACAAAAAAAAACACCTAATAAGGCAACATAATGCTATCACCCAAAATTTATTATTCTTTTTTTGTTTGGTTGGTTGTTTCTTTTATTTTGTTTTGTTTTTTTGACAGAGAGTCTCGCTCTGTCCCCCAGGCTGTAGTGCAGTGGCCCGATCTTGGCTCACTGCAAGCTCCGCCTCCTTGGTTCTCGCCATTCTCCTGCCTCAGCCTCCTGAGTAGCTGGGACTACAGGCACCCGCCACCACGCCTGGCTAATTTTTTTTGTTTTTAGTAGAGACGGAGTCTCACCGTGTTAGCCAGGATGGTCTGGATTTCCTGATCCTCATGATCCACCCACCTCGGCCTCCCAAAGTGCTGGGATTACAGGCGTGAGCCACAGCGCCCAGCCAAAATTTATTATTCTTTAAATAAACAATCCAAACTGAAATCAGAGTTATAAACATCACTAGTATTCCTCGAGGTATCAGGAGACCTTCTGGAAAGAAATGGCCTGCATAGCCAAAAAACTGGAAAATGCCGATACTCTAGCCTTCCTCTTAAGTCATATTTCAGTTAAGAATACTGTATAACTATGTTTAACTCCATGTTTCCCAAAAGTATCTGAGCATGGAAACATTTTTTCAAATAACATCTTAGGCCATTTGGGCTGCTCCAACAAATTACCATTGACTGGCTGGCTCACAAACAACAAACACTTCTCACAGTTCTGGAGGCTGAAGGTCTGAGACCAGGGGCCAATATGGACATGGTGAGGTTCTGGAGAGGGCCTTCTTCTGAAGTGCAGACTGCAAACTTCTTGTCGTATCCTCACATTGGTAAGAAGACGCCAAGAGAGATCTCTCTGGGGTCCCTTTTAAAAGTGCATTAATCCCATTTAGTAGGAATCCACTCTTATGACCTAAATTATCTCTCAAAGTCTCCGCTTTCTAATGCCATCACATTGGAGGTTAGGATTTCAACATACGGATTTCAGGGGGACACAACCATTCAGTCCATTGCAACATCTATTGATATCCCATGGATCCTGGGATAATGCAGGCCAAAACAATTTTCCCTTCTTTTAGTAAATGGCAAAGGTCATTCAGACCACAACAAATTAAGTTTGTAAAGCACAACTCAAGTTTGGTGCCACATGCAAACATTTTGAGCTATCAGAGTCAGAAAAAAGAATATTGATCTAACTCAAAACATATGTACCAAGCCCAGGCACTCAGGAAAACTGACTTAGCTACCGAGCAGGTCAGTGAAAATACCACATCTAATTCTGAGAGGTAGACAATCTAGACCTCAGGTAACACTTGTGAAAAGAGAAATGGGCAGCTGGTACCTCAATTGACTCTCCTTGCACACCAATAAGTAGGTGAGGATACAAAGGAAGGTCTAGACCTGAAAGAGAACAGTGTCAACAGGATAAGGCAAAGAACAACAGGGTCTATCTTACCAACCTAAGGTTCAGGGCTGAGTTATAATTCTACAATGGAAACTATGATACTTATCAGAAAACATGATCAAAACTGGGTAGGAGAGAGGTTCACCTAAGAGGTGATATTGGTACTCAAGAGTTGTGCCTGGGGCACCAAGTTCCTTGTGAGATCAGCTGAAGTCAACTCTGAAAGAAATAATGGAGATAGCAAAACAGTCCCTGAATCCAAAATCCAGGAAAGTAACCCAGTTCTAAGCTGCAGAAGATTCTGGGGCCAATGTTGACACACATCCTTTGTCTCTAAAAGAGCAGGCTCAGGTGCTTAAGATTCAGCATAAAACAGAGGCATCTTTGGTTCTAGCTCTGAAAATATTAAAAGACAGAGGCAAGTAAAATGAGGTAGAGGCTGACATTTTGAAATTGGTATGTATTTTTTCGAAAGAAATAGTAAGGGGAAGTTGCTATGATTCAGAAAAAAATTGGCAGCCCTGTTCTTCTTTTCTTTCTAAGCCATTTCTATTCTTCTCTCTCTGTTGTTCCTATTCTGCTCTTAGAAGACAATGAAAAAGAGAACTAAAACATGACTTTCCCCAGAATTATTCATACAAGGGAACAGACCATCTCAAAAGCAGCCTGGCATACACTATTCTAGCAGAAAACCCTATTCTGTGGAATCACTGGCATATCATGTGAGCTACTTACCATGTGGAGCTACTCGGTTCCACTGTTCTTCATTTAATTTAGCAGTGTTTTATTACCTTCTTACTACAACCTCAGCACTGTAAAAGACACACAGAAAAACCAAAGCACATGTATGACTCCAAACACTTAGTATAAAGAGGCAAGAAAATAAGGCAACATATAACCAAGTGCTAAATGGTCTTAATGTCACTAATTATGAAGAGATAAAGAACTCCTAAATAAGAAGTAAACATAGAAACAGAGAAATTACAATAGAAATCAATTTGTCTTCTGCTAGTGCATTTATGAAAACATTGACACATTCCCTATGACTATAACCCCCTATGAATATAACCCAGATGACAAGTGTGAAAGAAATAAGAAAAGAAACAAACATTTTAGGGTAGAACAATAGGAAAGGGCTTCATGAAAGGTAGTGTTGGAGCTAAACCTTGAAGGAAAAGCAGAAGACATTCCAGGAGTGGGAGACTGAAAAAGCATGGCATGTGCAAGGCGCAGAAAAGATGCCAGCAGTGGTCTCGTTTGGGGGATTACAGAGACGATAATGAATATTGAGAAATGCACATGGAAGAATGGGGAATTGGGGGATGGAGAGGCTGCAAAATTGTAGGTTCTTAAGGGTAAATTTGCGGAATCATTAAATCAGAGACCCTCAGAGTTATAATCCATCAGAAATCATCAAATCCAATTTTCAACTCAATACAATAATATCTGTATGTGGTCATATGGCCTCTACCAAAAAATTCCCAGTGAGAGAAAGAAAATTCACCATCTTTTGAGAGAGAGTTCTAGTTGTTAGAAATGTCTTCTTTATAGAGTTATCATTGTTCTCTTCTTGGCCTATGGAGATATAAATATGTTAAAATATGTCACCCCATTTTCACATGCCAGGCTGTGTCAAGAATAAATTGGTGTTTATGGCATGCTATCCAAAACATACTAGAAAAAATGGATTGTCAGCTTCAAGGTGATCCTAGCTCAAACTCTAGATCCATCTCAGTCTAAGAGACTACTAGAAATTGTGTCTATTCAAACAAACTCTTTACTTTGATTAGATAAATTAATGTCTGAGCCTCACCAAGTTGCTCTGAGAAGACTGGACTTGGTGTCAAGACTACAACATCAGGATTTTCTAAAAATGGAGTCTAACCTCAAGATATGAAAGGAGCAAGCAGGCTTTGGCTAAAATACATCTGATTATAACATTCATGGACCATGTAATTTCTCCCTGCTGGTAAAAGAATGTGGTTCTATTAGAGAATTTTTCAGTAAGTCGGAAGCATGTAGAGTTTAGCATATTGCTTCTATTACACTCATGCAACAGTGAAAAATAAGTTTCTACTGTAATTATGAGGACAGGGGTTTTTAATCTCTACTCTTATTCCCTATCTATTGTCCATAAAGAGTCCCCACAGCAGGACATGGAAAACCCATCCTCTTAGCAATTAATTCCAATTTTCCTACTCAATCAACTATTCCCCCAAATCATATAAATAATTGACTGTTCAGGGTGGGGATCAAATATACCACAGGGCTCCCTTCATAATCATATGAAGTAAAGTTTCTCAACCTCAGCACTATTGCCATCTGTGAGTCAGATAATTCTTTATTGTGAAGGACCGTCCTGTGCATTGTAGGATGTTAAGCAGCAGCCCTGACCTCTACCTGCTGGATGCCAGCTGTCCCTCCCCTCATCAGTCGTGAAAACCACAAATGTCACCAGACATTGCCAAATATCTCCTGGGAATAAAAGTTGTCCCAGGTTGAGAACTGCTGATATAAAGATACAGTCTTAGTTAAAACCTACTCTGGGCTGTACATTTCAGGCACATTTTTAAAGTGGTGGTGACTGCCCTTTCTGGCTTACATCCACATAAAATCTGTTGTTTATTCCAATCTCTTCAGAGAAAAGTGTGAACACCCTATTTCTTGACAAATGACTTTGATTATTAGATTGTACCACAATGTGCATCAAAGTACAAGGACAGAGCTTTAACTCCGCTGTCAAGACAACCGCTGCCTCTTCACGCAAAAGAAAAATCAAAGAGTTGTAGGATGCCAGTTGAGTAGGAATCTTAAGCCAAAGGCAAGTGCTGTGGCCATGACTGAGCAGCTGGCACTTCCCCATGAGAGCTGAATACTCAAGAAAATTGAGACTTCAAATGAGCTTCCACCTAACAAGCTGTAATTTTGTTTCATTGGTGGAGGGTAGAGGACGAGTTGGGGGAAGAAACCAGAGAATTCAACATGACAGTCCATTTGCTAATTCAACGAGGAGGAGTTCAAGACAATCTTCAGAATACCGCAAGACAAAAGCATCATTATCTGTAATTACTGCTTACCAGTAGCACAGACTGATAACAAGCTTCCTCCGCCAATCTTACCCCGCCATTATGAGAAGAGGCGATTAAACTAATTAACAAATCAACTTTTCTGTGCAACATTGGGCTCAATAGCAGAAAATAATGAGAAAAATCTAGTTAGTTGAAGGGATGAAATGAGACAGAAATCTGAGGTTAACAACAGTATGGACAGGGAGCTCGAATAATTGAGAAATGTGTACATTTTAACATTAGAAAATCTGATTCCACACGGGGAAATATGGAGCTATTTGATCAAAGCCACAGTTTAAATGCAAAGTGCTTTATTTGATCATGAAAAGCATTACAAATACAACAATCATGCACAACCCTGATATGTGACAAATACAAAATAATGCCTCACCTATGGAGAAGTCAGACTGTCAGCAACCTCAGTGATCTCAATTATAGACATGAACTCAAAAGGAATCACAAAAAGAGGTCTTTTAGCCACAAAGTCACATTACTCTATAGGAAGAGACAAAGAACTGCTCTCACACTATTGCTGTCTTTTTGTACCTCTCTCAACTCCTCCACTCTTGAAGAGGGGAGGGGCAATATGTCTTTAACTTATCTCTACCTAAGGCCTTTTTATACATCTTAGGTATTCAGTAACAGTATTTACCAGTGCAACAGCCATACCACATGTGGCTACTGAGCACTTGAAAAGTAGCCAGCAAGACTAAGGATCTGAATTTTTATTTTGTTTTATTTTAATTTAATTAATTTTAATTTTAAAACTGCTTGATATGGTTTGGCTGTGTCCCCACCCAAATCTCATCTTGAATTGTAGCTCTCATAATCCCCATGTGTCATGGGAGGGACCTTGTGGGAGGTAATTGAATCATGGGGTCAGTTTTTTTCCCTTGCTATTCTCACGATAATGAATAAATCTTACAAGATTTGATGGTTTTATAATGGATAGTTTCCCCACACATGTTCTCTTGCCTGCCACCATGTAAAACGTGCCTTTGCTCCTCCTTCACCTTCCACCACGATTGTGAAGCCTCCCCAGTCATGTGGAACTGGAAGTCCATTAAACCTCATGTTCTTTACAAATTGCCCAGTGTTGGGTATTTTTTCATAGCAGCATAAAAATGGACTAATACACTGCCATTCAATTCACTTACTGAGAAACTTTTAAATACTCTCAAAACAATTTGGATACATGAATCCACTTTTCAACTGTAAATTTTATGAAATCTAAATAAATAACATGTGTCTAACTAAAATTTAGCATTCTAATTGAGTTGTGTTGCAAGAGTTAAATACACACCAGATTTCAAAGACTTGGAATTTTAAAAATATATATATATATAATACATCATTAATATTTGTATATTGATTACATGTTGAAATGATAGCATTTTGAATACACTGTGTTATATAAAATATATTATTAAAGATCATTTCACCTGTTTCTCTTTACTTTGCTTAATGTGACTACTGGAAATTATAAATTACGTATTCGGCTATTAGATGGTGTTGGTCTATAGAGTGAATGAATGCAACATATGGCAGTATATCAGAAGCAGCAAGAGAATACTGGCTAATAGAAACAAAAAATGACATCTACAACAAAAGGCAGTCAAATAAAATCAAGAAAGCACAATGACCTAGAGCTATTTATGTATTAGAACTCTTTTTGTATATATTTATCATGTACGACATGTTCTTTTGAAATATGCACATACTGTGGAATGATTAAATTGAGCTAATTAACATATACATTACCTCGCGTATCAATTTTTGTGGTGAGAACATTTTAAAATCTACTCAGCAATTTTCAAGAATACAATACATTGTTATATACTATAATCACGTATTGTACAATGGATCTCTTGATTCCTCCTATCTAACTGAAATTGTGTATCCTTTGACCAATATTTCTGCAGTCCCTCCTCCCCACAGCCCCTGGTAACCATCATTCTATGGATTCAACTTTTTAAATTCCACATATAAGTGAGAGCCCACAGTATTTGTGTTTCTGCACCTGGCTTATTTCACTTAATGTAATATCTTCCAGGTTCATCCATGTTGTCACAAATGACAGGATTTTCTTCTTTTTAAGGCTGAATCATATTTTATTAAGTATTTATACCACATTTTCTTTTTTTTTTTTTTTGAGACGAAGTCTCGCTCTGTCGCCCAGGCTGGAGTGCAGTGGCCGGATCTCAGCTCACTGCAAGCTCCGCCTCCCGGGTTTACGCCATTCTCCTGCCTCAGCCTCCCAAGTAGCTGGGACTACAGGCGCCCGCCACCTCGCCCGGCTAGTTTTTTGTATTTTTAGTAGAGACAGGGTTTCACCATGTTAGCCAGGATGGTCTCGATCTCCTGACCTTGTGATCCGCCCGTCTCGGCCTCCCAAAGTGCTGGGATTACAGGCTTGAGCCACCGCGCCCGGCCTTTATACCACATTTTCTTTACCCATTTATCCATTGTTGGAAGATTAGGTTGCTTCCAAATCTTGGCTATTATAAATAGTTCTGCAATAAGCATGGAACTGAAGATATCTCTTCAACATACTGATTTCATTTTGTTTGACTGTATACTCAGTAGTGGGATTTCTAGATCAAATGGTAATTCTATTTTTAATTTTTTAGAAACCTCCATACTGTTTTCCATAATGGCTGTACTAATTTGCAGTCCCACCAACAGTGTGTAGGGGTTTCCTTTCTCCACATCTTCTCCAACATTTATCATTTGTTTTGTTTGTTTGTTTGCTTGCTTGTTTGTTTGTTTTGAGACAGAGTCTCATTCTGTCACCCAGGCTAGAGTGCAGTGGCGCGATCTTGGCTCACTGCAACCTCCACCTCCCAGGTTCAAGTGATTCTTCTGCCCCAGCCTCCCAAGCAACTGGGTTACAGGCATGTAGCACCACGCCTGGCTAATTTTTGTATTTTTAGTAGAGACAGTGTTTCACCATGTTGGCCAGGCTGGTCTCAAACTCCTGACCTCAAGTAATCTGCCTGCCTCAGCCTCCCAAAGCTCCGGGATTACAGGCATGAGCTACCATGCCCGGCCTATCTTTTGTCTTTTTGATAAGTCATTCTAACCAGTGTAAAGTAATACCTTACATTGTGATTTTAATTTGCATTTCTCTGATGATTACTAATTTTTTATACATGTTGACCATTTGTATGTCTTCTTTGGAGAAGACATACATATGTATTGTAACTCAGCCACAAAGAAAGCTATAATGGTGGAACTTGTCATTATTTTAACATTTAACAATAAGTTCCACTTACCTAAATATTTCACTAATATATAACAACTCATTTAATTACCACAATATCCTTATGAGACAAATATTACTATTACCTTTCCAATTTTGTAGGTGAGGAAATTGGAGCATAAGGAGGTTAAGTAATTTCGTCAAGGTTACATATATTTACTATGATTTTCTATTATTCCTGTCAAAATTCTTTTCTAACATCCCCCTATATGTGTGGTTGATCAAAATGCTTCTTTCCTCTATCTTTAAATATTGTTCTTTTCAATGGAGCCCTTAGCCTGGAATGATTTAGCCATATCAACCGTAAGAATGAAAGTTCTGCCAGATGTCACAGGCAAACCTCCATTATATTCTCTAACATTAGTAAAAGTCCTGCTAGTGAGGGGTCTATGAGGAGACTAGTTTATAAAGTTTCTCCTCTATTTTCTGGTTAAGAGTTGCTATAATTTCTAAAAGTCTCTGGTTCTTCTACATGGCAAATAACATTGTAGCAAGGACTTAAAAATACTACATGAAACCATAAACTGGTAATATTTGTATTGCATTACGTCTGATGATATAACAAAAGAAAAAATAAATATTGTGGTTTTTAAGGAAGTAGAAATTATCTTTAATCTCTGTGGCTTCAGTTAATACATAACAGTTTCACTAATAAAAGTTCACTAAGAAAGATTAAGATGTGATAGGACACCTAAAAAGATGAAAGGCTGATTGAGAAGAGTGGAAGAGAGTGAGAATTAAGAAGGTTAAATAATTAAGCAAATGGTTTGAATGAAGAGAATCAAGGGATCAGAAAGCAAAATGACAGAGAAACAACAAAAAAATGTGGCTGGTTCGAAGATAATGTTATCTCAATTAATTGTTCACAGTCAGTTACAGATCAAACTCCTTGTGCTACTCTTTCCCCGCTTCTCACTGCTGCACTTGACTAGTCTAGAAAAAAAGAATTAAACCCTGAAACACAAGGGAAGAGAAACTGAGCAGCTTAATGAGGAATTTATTTAGAGCTGTAATAGTAGCACACATTTAAGAAAACTGAGCACTTTTTAAGTGTGAGCATTAACTAATGTAATTTAATAGCACAGAAGGCCAATGTGCTTTGTAGTAAGCTGGCTACTTTTACTACTTTCTATTCATTGCCTTGTTTTTCCCTCTTTGCTTATTTGTTTTCTTTTCCTAAACAAAAATTAATACACTAAAAGTCCAGGTATTAAAATTTAAGACATGAAAAATTAAGCACATGGCATCAAGATTCTTTAGTTTTTATAAAAGGAAAATTAGAGCATCACCTCTTATTCAACCATTATCTGTTTGTAACCTATTTGATATTATGAAGAGATGGGGATAATAGCTATTAGAAAGGTTGTATACTACAGAATAACCAGGATTCTGTAGGTGGTGAGCACTGTTCTGACTTTTTCTGTGAGTAACTTGGAGACCATCATCTTGGGTACATTTAATTTTCTTCTGGTGGCTTCAGGATTACCTCTGGGAAACAAGCCCTTGTCAAGAAAGAGAAATAAATCAAGTTTTTCTTTAATCTCATTAAGTCCCCACAGTGCAGGCTGACTTTCCTAGAAGCTCTTTAGTGATTTTTATTTGTTGCATTTTTCCAAACATAAGACACAAAGGAAAGGAGCACTGGTGGCCTGTCAGTTCTCGACACTCTGCCAAAAGACCTGGCTGTCATCACAAGGATTTATCAGCTTGCCTTGCAGGACACCTAACCCTGTCATGTGGCTCAGGGTTCCTGACCAGAGTCACTAAATAAGCAATTACCTGAGAGCCCAGCAAATACTGTGGCCTGGAGCAATATTTGGTATGACCAACAGCATGTGCTGTTACTAGATCTTTTGCTATAAAACGCTGGAATCAGGAGGGATTATTCTACAGAAAACTTAATGAAAAGAAATTTAAGCCTTTGACCAAAGTTGTCTTATCTTGAAACACTATCTTTCTCAAGATTCTTTTTTTAATATATAACCTTTCATAGATCCCTTATGGCTTCATCCCTTGTGAAACAGCATGTATCTTTAATATTATATTATTTTTCCAAATTTGTTGTGTTTAAATCCTAAGAACAAGTGAGTAAACAGTCATGATGGAAACTGCAATTCCAAACCACCTTAACAAAAAGATCCACATATAGAGATGTGTTTGAATTTGGTTTATTTTTTAATGCTTATAAATATTCTACCCTTTTCATCTTTGTTTCTTTTAGATAAGCATTTGGACCTTCAAATAGAATATACTTTTTTTGCATTCATTTGAACATCTTTTCTGACTTAGAACTTGTCTCAAGGGAAAACCTTGAAAGAAAATTAAAACTTCTTTTTTAAAGCCCACAGCAATTCATTAATATTTTCAAGCTTTTCAATACAGTTGCATTCACAAATTGGATTTGCACTGTTTGATATAAAACAATTGTTTTTCACCTCAAGTGCTCCACTGTTTTCAAGCTTGTTAATTAAATGTTTTATTTTTTAAAATACTGTACAAGTTTCTCAAAACTTCATCTGCACCTGCTCCGTAAATGAAAAGATGTCCTTGGAACAACTCCAGTTTATTAAGTGGAAAGCCATTTATTTCACACAAGAATTCAGTCTTTTACCTGCAAGCTTTAACATGAGTTACTGTGCATTGTATTATTTCACCTTTTATCTGCTTTCAATTAATAGAAGCATTTTTAATGTGTGGAGGGGAAAAAGACATGTTGTTTGGAATGTCACTTCCATTGCCTGATGTTCCTATGCGTGTGCTGAACTGACATCTCTGTAAAGCTATTTGGTGGCTTTATCTTTTAGCCTGGCCCTTTTGGTCTTGCCCCATCATCCTTTTTCCCGAAGAGATTACGTAGTGTGATCTGATGAGATATGCAGATGGCGTGGAGCAGTAAAACTGCTACAACCTCTCAGGGATTTTTCACAGCACAGCCAAATTAGTAAACTGCTTTCTAAAACGGAAAAGAAATTAGGGACACATGGGATCTGATAGAGTTTGGATATGTGTCCCCGACCAAATCTCATGTTGAATTGTAACCCCCAATGCTGGAGTGGGTCCTGGTGGGAGGTGTTTGGGTCACGGAGGCAGATTCTATCTCAAAGATAAAATGCATCTCAGAAATGCGCTTTTTCCACTAAGCGGGGAGAGCATTTTAAAATTAAAGGAAAAAAAACTGTATGTAGTCCCCTGAGCTACAATTGGTAATCTAGTACTCAGGGTAGTACTCTTGGTACAAGATGGGTACCTATAACAAGAACACTGCCCAGAAAGAGACAGCTTTTGAGGCAGCTGTTTATACCACTCCCACCTCCATTCTCTTTTTATCTAGAGCTTACACCAGCTGCCGGTGGGACTCTCTCCCTCCTTCTTGTTAAGAGTAGGAACAGAGCATACATTCTGTAAATTAGTGACTGTTCTACTTTTCAAGGCTAGAAGGAAGTGAGGAGCCAAGGTAGTGCATCCTATGGCCTTAATTCCACTATATTGCCTGTAGACTCCTACCCAAGACATCATGAAAAATACAGATATACGGAAGAAACTTTTTAAAAGTCCATCTGAAAAAGTTATTATATCCTCTTTAATGAAGGAAGTATTTTGGCATGAGCAATTAGTACTTATTTGCATAAATAATAAAGTATATTTACTTCTCTGTCACATAGCCCATTTGGATGACTTCCATGATGTAAAATAAGGCATGTTATGGTATTAATATCATTAGTCCTGATGATTCATTATTGGGCTGGAAATAGACTATAATAATCCTCAAAAATTAATACTGCTCTGCGATTGGTTTTAATGTATCTCTTAAAATAATTTTTAAGATAATGTAATAATTACTAAATTGATTAAATTATTTAATAATGTGTTTGCTTAATGTAATTATTGAAATTTTTTCTACTTTGATCACATCTTGAAACTGACATTGGTAAATTTAAATATTTGCTTTCTCACTCTCTAAATAGAAAGAGAAATAGACATTAATATATTGTATAAATATTGATATTACAGATATATCAATGTTGCTGAATTACTTGAGAGTCAGTTGAATACATTATAATACTTCATTTCTCAATAATTTAGCATGCATCTAGTAAGAAAAAAGCATTCTTCTTTATAACCTTAATAAAAATATCATACTGGGGAAGTTGAACATTGATCCAACAGTATTATTGTCTATATATTATATATATCTTATATATAAGCCATATTCAGATTTCCCTAATTGTCCTGTGATACAGTTTGGCTATGTCCCCACCCAAATCTCACCTGGAATTGTAATAATCCCCATGTGTCAAGGGCAGGGACAGTTGGAGATAATTGAATCATGGGGGCAATTCCCCCATGCTGTTCTCATGGCAGTGAATAAGTCTCATGATATCTGATGGTTTTATAAGTGGGCGTTCCCTTGCACAAGCTCTCTCTTGCCTGCCACTGTGTAAGATGTGCCTTTGCTTCTCCTTTGCCTTCTGTCATGGTTATGAGGCCTTCCTAGCCATGTGGAACTATGAGTCCTCTTTCCTTTATAAATTACCCAGTCTCAGGTATGTCTTTATTATCAGCATGAGAACAGAATAATACAGTAAATTGGTACCAGGAGTGGGGTGCTGCTGTAATGATATCCAATAATGTGGAAGCGACTCTGGAACTGGGTAATAGGCAGAGGTTGGAACAGTCTGGAGGGCTCAGAAGAGGACAGAAAGATGTGGGATAGTTTGGAACTTCATAGAGACTTGTTGAATGGCTTTGACCCAAATGCTGATAGTGATATTAAGTCCAATCACTGGACTTCCTGTCACAATCTGGACAATGAAGTCCAGGTTGAGGTGGTCTCAGATGAAGATGAGGAACTTGCTGGGAACTGGAATAAAGGTGACTCTTGCTATGTCTTAGCAAAAAGACTGGCAGCATATTGCCCCTGCCCTAGAGATTTGTGGAACTTTAAACTTGAGAGAGATGATTTAGGGCATCTAGCAGATGAAATTCCTAAGGGGCAAAGCATTCAAATGTGACTTGGGTGCTGTTAAAAGCATTCAGTTTTACAGATTCACAAAAATATGGTTTGAAATTGGAACTTATGTTTAAAAGGGAAGCAGAACATAAAAGTTAGAAAATTTGCAACCTGATGATGTGACAGAAAAGAAAAACCCATTTTCTAAGGGAAATTCAAGCCAGCTGCAGAAACTTTCATAAGCAACAAGGAGCCAAATATTAATCACTAAGAAAATGGGGAAAATGTCTCCAGGGCATGTCACAGACCTTCATGGCAGCCCCTCTCATCACAGGCCTAGAAGCCTAGGGAGGAAAAATGGTTTCATAGGCCAAGCCCAGGGCCTCCCTTCTCTATGTACCCTCAGGACATGGTGCCCTGTGTCCCAGATGCTTCAGCTCCAGCCATGGCTAAAAGGGGCTAACATACACCTTGGCCCATTGTTTTAGAGGGTACAAGCCCTAAGTCTTGGCAGCTTACATGTGGTGTTGGTCCTGCAGGTGCACAGAAGTCAAGAATTGAGGTTCTTGAATCTCAGCCTAGATTTCAGAGGATGTATAGAAATGCCTGGATGTCTAGGCAGAAGTTTGCTGCAGGGGTAGGGCCCTCAAGGAGAACTTCTACTATGGTGGTGTGGAAGGGAAGTGTGGAACTGGAGCTCCCCTACACAGAGTTGCCACAAGGGCCCTGCCTAGTGGAGCTGTGAAAAAAGGGCCGTCATCCTCCACCATCTTCCAGACCCCAGAATGGTAGATCTACTGCTTGCACCATCCACCTGGAAAAGCCACAGACACTCAACACCAGCCCATGAAAACAGTCAGGAGGGGGGCCGTACCCTGAAAAGCCACAGGAGTGGAGCTGCCTAAGGCTGTGGGAGCCCAACTCTTGTATCCTGTACATGAGACATGGAGAAAAAGGAGATCTTTTTGGAGCTTTAAGATTTGACTGCCCCATGGTGGCATATGTCTGTAATCCCAGCTACTCAGGAGGCTGAGGTAGGAGAATCACTCGAACCCGGGAGATGGAGGTTGCAGTGAGCCAAGATCGCACCATTGCACTCCAGCCTGGGCAACAAGAGCAAAAGTCCGTCTCAAAAGAAAAAAAAAAAAAAAAGATTTGACTGCCCTGTTGGATTTTGGACTTGCATGTGGCCTGTAGCCCCTTCATTTTGGCCAATTTTTCCCATTTGGAAGGGGTGTTTTACCCAATGCCTGTACCCCCATTGTATGTGAGAAGTAGCTAACTTACTTTTGATTTTACAGGCTCATAAGTGGAAGAAACTTGCCTTGTCTCAGATGAGACTTTGGACCATGGACTTTTGAATTAATGCTGATGAGTTAAGACTTTGGGAGAAGGCATGATTGGTTTTGAAATGTGAGGATATGAGATTTGGGAGGGCCAGGGGTGCAATGATATGGTTCGGCTGTGTCCCCACCCAAATCTCACCTTGAATTGTAATAATCCCCACAGGTCAAGGGCAGGGCCAGATGGAGATAATTGAGTCATGGGGGCAGTTTCCCCCATACTGTTCTCATGGTAATGAATAAGTCTCATGAGATCTGATGGTTTTATAAATGAGAGTTTCCCTGCTCTCTCATGCCTGCTGCCACGTAAGATGTGCCTTTGCTTCTCTTTTGCCTTCTGCCATAATTGTAAGGCCTCTCCAGCCATGTGAAACTGTGAGTCCATAAAACTTCTTTCTTTTATAAATTACCCAGTCTTGGGTATGTCTTTATTAGCAGTGTAAAAACAGACTAATACATCCTAATAACATCCTTTATAGTTGGAATTCAGGGATTTTTTAAATTTTTTGTTTGTTTCCAATTCTGGATCCCATCAAGGATCACATATTAGATTTAATTGTTTTCTCCTTAATGTCCTTTAATCTAAAATTATTTTTCAGCTTTTTGGTCCTTTGGTAACATTAACATTTGGGAAGAATCTAGGCCAATTGTTTCTAAAGAATGCTCCTCAGTTTGAACTAGCCTGTTCCTTATGATTAGATTCAGGTTAAATATTTTTGACCAGAGTGCTCCATAGTTGCTGATGGGTCCTTATAAGTGCATCTCATCAGGGGACACAACTCAGTTTGTCCCATTACTGATAATGTTAAATTAGATATGTTGGCAGTGTTGTCTCTAATACACTGGAGAGGTACCTTAATAAGTACTCTGTAGTATGAAACTAGGATTTTGATCCTACCAAGTTGTTACAAACAGTTTTAACCCAAAGTTTTCCAATTTTATGCAGAATTGTAGAGCTCTTATCACTGTCCTGATGCAGTTCTCTCTGGCAGTCCATCCTCCCCACATATTGCTCTGACCCCTCCCTGCAGTCCACCCCCAACACCTTCCACCTCTCTTTCATGGCTCAGTCTTCTGCTATGCTCCTGCAGCTTACTCCCTTTTATTCCTCTATTTGGGTCTACATTCTTTCATCAACAAGTTTCTCTATACTCTAAACCTTCAACACAGGGTTCCCTGAACTTACAGACTTAACTGAAACCTACTAGGACCTAGCACCCTGGGGGCCCTTCCTATTGAAGAACGATCCCTTTCCTCTAATAAGGTATCTAGGAACAACATTCTCCTACACTCCTCTGCATCAAAGCAACTCCACTCGGCCGGGCGCGGTGACTCAAGCCTGTAATCCTAGCACTTTGGGAGGCCGAGACGGGCGGATCACGAGGTCAGGAGATCGAGACCATCCTGGCTAACACGGTGAAACCCCGTCTCTACTAAAAAGTACAAAAAACTAGCCGGGCGAGGTGGCGAGCGCCTGTAGTCCCAGCTACTCGGGAGGCTGAGCCAGGAGAATGGCGTAAACCCAGGAGGCGGAGCTTGCAGTGAGCAGAGATCCGGCCACTGCACTCCAGCCTGGGTGACAGAGCGAGACTCCGTCTCAAAAAAAAAAAAAAAAAAAAAAAAAGCAACTCCACTTGCACACAAGTCTTTGAAAAGCGTGCCATGCCTCTGTACCACCCTCTAAATCTTCTCATGATTGTCATCTACCAGCCTCCAAATCTTGCCTCTCGTGATCTTGGCACTTGTTTACTTTCTTCCCTCTACGTTGGTTTCTTCCATTACTCTTTGGGACTTCAATCTCCATTTAAAAAATAAAAACAACTTTTTTCTACAATACCACATTTTCTTAACATTTATACCCTAAAGACCTCTGCTCCATTTCAGCAATCCATATCCATGATCACAGCTTGGACCTTATCAACACCCAGAAAAGTTTCACATCTGAAATCTCAAACTCCCATGTCTTAGTCCCCCGCATCTTTCAAGCTTCTTCCCACCTTACTGTAAATGCAATCTTTAAATGCATCATGACTTTCAGCACCAGAACTCTTTCCTCTTCTCCACCACTTTAGTAAACTCTTTTCCCGTGCAACTGCAAAGTTGTCAACTCCTCAACTCCCTTTGCAAACTGAACTGTCGAATAATCCATTCACTGACATTCTCTTAATTCTGAGTTGTTGCTGAGCCCTTCAGGAAAAAAATCACGAATCACACAGAGCTCCTGTTTGCCCATTTCCCCAGCTGCTCATCCCCAAGCCTTCTTCTTCTTAGTAACACCACCACCAGCCACCCAGTTTGCAAGCCTAAAATCTAGAAATCAGCACTGATTCATCTCTTTCCTTCGCCTTCTACATGAAATCCATCTACAAGTGCTTAAGACTCTGTCTCCAAAATACACACCAGTATCCAACTACTGGTTACAATCTCTACTGCCACCATCATCTTTCCCTTCAAAGACTGCAACCTTTCTGATTCTACTCTTGCCTCATTCCACAACACCTTCTCCTCCCAGCAGCCAACATGATCTTCTTAAAACACCACCACCCTCCTTTAAGCCTTCTAATGGCTTCCCACCACACTCAAAACAAAAATCATTATTCTTGCCTTGACTTATAGAGCAAGCCCTAACTTTCCTCACTCTGCTTACCTCAGGTGCCTCAGTTCATCCTACTTTTCTCCTCATCACACTGGCCATTCTCTCTTAGGAGCACCAGACTCGTTGCTGCCATAAGCATTGCTGCATGAGCTTTGCCCTTTGCCACAGAGAACCTCCCCTTGATATCCAATGTCTGGCTCCTCTGGTCAATCAGACTTCATGTTAAGTGTCACATCCTCAGAAAGGCCCCTCCTACCACCTGATTCATAGAAGTTCCCCAGTCCCTCCTGTCACATCGCTTAATTTTACCTGCATAACACTTAGTTGAAGTATTTTGCTTATGTATGTATTTGTTCCTGTTTGTCTTCTGCCACTAGAATGTAAGCTCCAGGAGAGCAGGCGCTTTGTTCACCTCTGTATCCACTAACACCTAAAATGGTACCTGGCACAAAGCAGACACTCAAAAATTGTTGGTTGAATAAATACAGTGCAGACTGGAAACAAATATAAATTTATAGCTTACTAATTGTTCTCATCAACAATATTGGGAATAATAGTATTACCTAACTCACAGGATTAACGATGAGGATCAAAGTAGTTAATAGTGTACAAAGGGCATAGAACAGTATCTACAACATCAATTGTCATTATTATTATTTGTTAAAGAACTAACTAAACAAAAAGGTCACCATCCAGTAGAAAAAAACTTTGTGAGAACAACTACATACTGATTCACTAATTTCACTTAACAGATATATATTAATTTCTTACTATACTCCTATTGCTATAAGTGGCACTGCAGATATTAAACACAACACAGAGTTTCAGTCCTAGAAGACTTTCACATTTCAGTACAGATGACAGTTTCATAAATGAATATTTAAGATGTGATATAAATACTATAATATACATATGTACAAAATACATTGGGAATAATTACTACTGCAGGGAAAATCCAGGAAGACTTCACCAAAGATGACATTTGAGCTAAACCTTTCTTTCACACTGAGGAAATAAGAAAAATTCTAAGCAGAAGTAACAGCGTGGGAAATAACAGTCCATGCTTCTGTCCTGCTACACCCTCATCAGCACCCCCTCATCTTCCTACCTATGAACCCAATCCTCCCCCAGCTCCAAGGTGACTCTGTGAGATTATGATGTATCCAAGGTCACAACAGACCAAGTAGAGCTAAGATTCTCTTTCTGAGTCACCTATTCATTTCACACTGAATCAGGTAGGCGTGCTCCCAAGCACTGTCTGCACAAGCATGCTGAATTTCTGGGATTCATCCATCTTGCCATCTCACACACAGAACAAATGAAAGCCTCTCTCATCTTACTCTGATAATAAATCAGAGTTGAAAACTGGTTATTCACTTTTTCTTTTGCACTCCCATTGAATTTTGTATTTCTAAAATCCTTGTTTACCTGCCTGGGTCCTCTCCCAAACTGTACTCCTTAACAATCAGTAGCTGAAGTGATCTCTTGGCCATCCATGTCTTTGTAGCTCTAATAACTGCACAGTACCTGGCATTAACCTGATAAATAAAAATAACCTGCAAATGAATAAATAAGACTTTATAATTTGTAATGATTTTTATAAGTAATTCTTATATACATCTGCAAAGATATTACAGTCTATTATCTATTATCTATGTGTCATGATTTCACATTATTTCATGTGAAATATTTTAAAATATAAGAATTTAATAAAAATGCTGTGATATATGATTTGAGCATACTAAATGCAAAAATAAAATGTTAGCTAATCTAACTATAGATCTATAATAAATTTTATTTTTTTCTTCTTTTATTTGACTTTTATTTTTAAGACAAGGTCTCACTCTGGACTGGAATGTATAATAAATTTATGAAAAGAGAAAAAAGTAAAATTTTTTTTAGTTAAGAGGAAAAGTGTTATTCTATTTATTATTTCTCTTGCAATGTATAGACAGCAGATATACAACCACCTGATCCCATCACTAAATAGAAAAAGAAAGCTCTGAGTTTTTGTTTTATGTTTTGTTTTTCTTTTCTGTCTTCAATTTTCTGCCTTGTTTTCAAAGGATGTTTCATAAAGGAGGAAATAACCAATGAAGTCAAAGTTAATGGGGAAAAAACCATACATGTTTATATATTATATGTTATTATCTACCAATGGAGGAGTTGCAGGTAATTAGAAATTGTTGGCTTAAAGTGATCACGTTTTTTGATCAAGAGCCACTTCTCCCTGTACTGGCGGATTTCCACTGGTTTGCCTGAATTCTGTTTGCTTGCATTGGGTCTGACAGGCGAAGAACATGGACAGCTGGTTTCCAAAGCAATACGCTTCCTGGTCTGAAGAAGGCCTGTGAGACATGTCATAAAACAGCTGCCTCTATCTCCCCAACCAGCCAGAAAAAAGCTGAGCAGAACAAAACCTTGAATCAAAAAACCTCGACTTTTCATGCAAGGACAAAAGGCAGTTATTAAGCATACCAGGAAGGTTCTTTTATACCTGGTAATTACATATAAATTGGGGACATCTAATAAGAAAAAAATCATTTCCCTCTTCATTTACTTAAAAATGTGATTTCTGCAGTCATTATATAATTACTGGTATTTTTCAGTAACATTATTAGGAATAAATGGACTACTGTTTCTCAAATTATCATAAAGAGAAAAATACTGAAACTTCCTTATTAGAACTGGTTGTTGAGTAGGTGGAAAGAGAAAATGGTCTATTTCTGTAAAACAGCAAACTGAACTTTCTTCTTTGTCAAAAGGGATCAATCTGTCATCCTTTGCCTTTAAAAAGTGATTCCTTCTATTTCCCTCATACTCTTATAAGCCCTCTGTCTTGCTTAAATTCCTCCTTTGAACATTTTGTTCTTTATGACTGCTGATCTCTAATGAAAACTCCACTAGGACTTAGAATATAGCACTGTTTTGTGCTCCCCAACCAACATAGTAGTAGAGAAAAAAACAGGAAATGGATTACTGTTTTTCCTATTTGTGCTACTTTGAGAGCTTAAGTAGGAGTTCTCAATGAAAGTATTAAGGAGGTAATTTGTTCCCCCACATCTTTTAACATTTTCTTTCTCTGCTTTCTACCCACTCAACAGTCCTCATTCTTGGAAATCACTACATAAAAAGCTGAACCAAGCCCCAAGTATGCACATTATCTGTATCAATTGCAACCCTCTTCCCTCATCCAAGCTAATACACACCCATGTTCCATTCCCAGCTACACTTTTCAGTTGTGTGTTCCAGACCTTACTACGTGGAGTGAACTGGTGGTAATCAACTAAAAAATCACATTTTTAAAATTGCTTTTAATGTGTTCATTAACGTCCTGGTCTTTGCTCCTCCCATCCCTTCTTCCAGATAACATTATACCTTACCCTGGTTAAAATTCACAAGTCAGCTGAAGGCCCTTGAGAGAGAATACCAGTGTTGGGGTGTCAAACACCATTGCTGGAGAAGAGGAAAATATTGTTATAGGCCAACCTTTTAGCTTTCCTCAAGTCATATTACACAGACATCAAAACTATGCCAAGGCATAAATCTGACACTGTCTAAATTATCATTACCTCAAAAGTTTACAGCTGAAGAAGGGAAATTTACAGAAGCCGACTTCCAACTGTGCCAAGAACTTAACCATAGCCCATTTCTAGGGGAAGTGTGAGTGAACTAGGTAATGCAACTAGCCACAGAGGCCTGAAGTTTAAAAGATAGCACAAAGAAATAACAAATGCAGAGAAATATTTGAATTTGAAAACCACTATTTTGCACCCCTAATGAAAGAATGGATCTAAGCAAGTTTCATCAATAGTTGCCAAAACCATTAGTTGAAACAATAATAATTACACCTGAATCCAATATCAATCTTAATCATCTGAAGAGTGGAGCATACACACATGACATGCCTCCTGAAGGGATACAATGTAAAGTATGCAGCACCACCTATGAAGTATTCTTGTCCCTCCAGAAAAAAAGGAAACTAAATCTTAATCTAATCAATCATCTAGTTGTAACCACCAGTTTACAGAAAATATGAGGGGTAGAGAAATATGATAAACACTGTGGAGAAGCAGATTCAGATTATGGAAATTCTAAAGGACAAATGACCTGGTTTCTTAAACACATAAAAGAGAGGTGGAAGGAGGAGAGCCATTATAAACATTAAAAAAACCTTTAGAAACATGAATCAATGCAAATGAGTGTCCCTCATTCAGACTGAAATTCAAACAAATTCAACTATAAAAGACATTTTTTAGATAACTTGAGAAATTTCAACATGGACTAGGTATTAGATGATATCAGAATAACTGTCAATTTTTTGTCAGGTGTAATCTATTAACAGGTGAAATGATACAATTCTAGGAATTTATACTTAAGCAAAAGTAAATGAAACGAGACTGGTAAAACATTGGGAGACTCATCTTGCCATTTTTTCCGCTTTTGTGAGTTTTGGAAAACTTTCATATTAAAATATTTTTAGGTTAGCTTTTGTTTTGCTTTGGTTTTGCTTGTTTGTTCTTACAACAGAGACTTGATAACTTTATTAGTCACATCATACATTGAAGATTCTTTTTAAGACCTGATTTAATACAGAAGATCCAACTAATCAAAAGAAGAGACAGTTCTTTGTACAAACCATAAAGAAGGTAAATCGGCATCAAAAAAAAAAAAAAGGCCAGGTGTTTAGAAGCACCAAGCAGAGTAGGGAGGGTTGTGTGAAATCTTGGGATCTTCCACAACTGACTTGACAAAGACAACGTTCCAAAGTTACTCAGCCCAAATACAGACCTGCTGGCTGGTTTCCCACTGCTCACTGCCAGCTGGCTCCAAGGGTCTCAGCCTGTGCCCCCAGCTCCCAGGAGCAGAGGGCAGAAGAAAAGAGGCAACTCTACTTGCAGATGGAACTCACCATCTCAGAGTCAGCTGTCCTCCTCCTCTTAGGGCTCCATGCTGAGAGGTCCAGAGGGCGAATGGCCGATCACTCCCAGGCCACCAGCCTGGGGACACTCACCACCATGGTACCAGGGGCTGGGATCCAGTCAGCAGTACTCTACCCAGCAGTAAACAATCCCACTGGACAGGGCAGATTTATCAAATCATTTCATTTTTGGAAAGAAAATGTAAATTGGACAAATTTAATCGTGGACTGAGTACTAGATCATATTAAAAACTATTCATTTTGTTTGCTGTGAAATTATAGTGCTATGGTCATGGAATAAAATGTCCTTGAGGTACACTACACTATTGAAGGGTAGTATGTCATGATGACTAAGATGTACTTGAAAATACTTCAGCAAAGAAAAATAGAAAAATGTTACTAATTACTAAATACAGGTGACAAAACTAGACTTACTAAAGTAAAAACAAAAAGAGCAATATAGTGTGCATGAGAATATGTATAGTCTAGTACAATTACTTTCGTGTTTTGCATATTATTCTCCAGTCTTAATCTATACAAATACATATGCTTAAGTAACTACAATCAGACAATCATTTTGGTCAGTTGTTCTCATTTAATATTTTCAATTTTTCATTGTTTTGTCTTAATAATTATTTTTAACAATACTTTATAATGCGCCATAATACTGATACTCCCTAAAGAACACTACCTTAATTTTGAATACTTGAGTTGGTCCCCCGCTTTTTTGCTGTATGATTTAATGTTGCAGAGAAAAATCATGTATATATAGCTTTATGCTTTTGTTAAATTGTTTCACTAAAATAAATCCTCAGAACTATAAGAATGGAGCACAAATATGTACATATTTATAGTTACATAATTTTATTACATATTATGGTTATATAATAAAAACATATAAATATGTATAATAAAATATATAATACAATAAAAATGTATAAATATATAATATATAAACATAAATATGTTTTTATTTACGACTGGAAAATAATATGCAAAACATGAAAGTAGTTGTACTAGACTGCATATTCTCATGCGCACTACATTGCTCTTTTTGTTTTTACTTTAGTAAGTCTAGTTTTGTCACCTGTGTTCAGTAATTATTAACAATTTTTTTTGCTTTTATTATTATTATACCTTAAGTTCTGGGATACCTGTGCAGAACATGCAGGTTTGTTACATAGGTATACACGTGCCATGGTAGTTTGCTGCACCCATCAATCCGTCATCTACATTAGGTATTTCTTCTAATGCTATCCCTCCCCTAGCCCCCAACCCCCAACGGACCCCAGTGTGTGATGCTCCCCTCCCTGTGTCCACGTGTTCTCATTGTTCAACTCCCACTTAGGAGTGAGGATATGCAGTGTTTGGTTTTCTGTTCCTGTGTTAGTTTGCTGAAGATGATGGTTTCCAGCTTCATCCATGTCCCTGCAAAGGGAAGGAACTCATCCTTTTTATGACTACATAGTATTCCATGGTGTCTGTGTACCACATTTTCTTTATCCAGTCTATCACTGAAGGGGATTTGGGTTGGTTTCAAGTCTTTGCTATTGTGAACAGTGCTGCAATAAACATACGTGTGCATGTGTCTTTATAGTAGAATGATTTATAATCTTTTGGGTATATACCCAGTAATGGGATTGCTGGGTCAAATGCTATTTCTGGTTCTAGATCCTTGAGGAATCACCACACTGTATTCCACAATGGTTGAACTAGTTTACACTCCCACCAACAGTGTAAAAACATTTCTATTTCTCCACATCCTCTCCAGCATCTCTTGCTTCCTGACTTTTTAATGATCGCCATTCTACATGGCATGAGATGATATGTCATTGTGGTTTTGAATTGCATTTCTCTAATGACCAGTGATGATGAACTATTTTTAATATGTTTGTTGATCACATAAATGTCTTCTTTTGAGAAGTGTCTGTTCATATCCTTTGCCCACTTTTTGATGGGGTTGTTTGTTTTTTTCTTGTAAATTTGTTTAAGTTCTTTGTAGATTCTGGATATTAGCCCTTTTTCAGATGGATACATTGTAAACATTTTCTCCCATTCTGTAGGTTGCCCATTCACTCTGATGATAGTTTCTTTTGCTGTGCAGAAGCTCTTTAGTTTAATTAGATCCCATTTGTCAATTTTGACTTTTCTTGCCATTGCTTTTTGTGTTTTAGTCATGAAGTCTCTGCCCATGCCTATGTCCTGAATGGTATTACCTAGGTTTTCTTCTAGGGTTTTTATGGTTTTAGGTCTTACATTTAAGTCTTTAATCCATCTTGAGTTAATTTTTGTATAAGGTATAAGGAAGGGATCCAGTTTCAGTTTTCTGCGTATGGCTAGCCAGTTTTCCCAATGCCATTTATTAAATAGGAAATCCTTTCTCGATTGCTTTTTTGTCAGGTTTGTCAAACATCAGATGGTTGTAGATGTGCGACATTATTTCTGAGGCCTTTACTCTGTTCCATTGGTCTATATATCTGTTTTGATACCAGTACCATGTTGTTTTGGTTACTGTAGCCTAGTAGTATAGTTTGAAGTCAGGTAGCATCATGCTTACAGCTTTGTTCTTTTTGCTTAGGATTGTCTTGGCTACACGGACTCTTTTTCAGTTCCATATGAAATTTAGAGTAGTTTTTTCTAATTCTGTGAAGAAAGTCAATGATAGCTTGATGGGGATAGCATTGAATCTATAAATTACTTTGGGCAGTATGGCCATTTTCACGATATTGATTGTTCCTATCCATGAGCATGGAATGTTTTTCCATTTGTTTGTGTCCTCTCTTACTTCCTTGAACAGTGTTTTTTCTTTGCTGAAATCTTTTAAAGTACATCTTAGTCATTCTGACATATTATCCTTTAATAGTGTAGTGTGCCTCAAGAACATTTTCTTCCATGACCACAGTACTATAATTTCACAGCAAACAAAAAATATATGTATATATATGTCCCTGGCAAAAGTTTTCTACGTTGCTGGACAAATGGTTTTAGTGACATCAGCAAAATGTGTGTGTGTCAATTTCAGACCATTACTAGCATTTTCTTATATTTTTATCAAATTTTTATATATAAGGATGTTTACATCTTTGTTTATTGGCAACTTGGTTAATTTTTTTAAAGCTTATTCAGGATTTTTTTTTTTTTTTTTTTTTTTTTGAGAGGATTTTTTTCTCTTGCTCTGTCACCCAGGCTGGAATGCAATGGTGTGATCTCGGCTCACTGCAACTTCTGCCTCCTGGTTCAAGCTATTCTCCCGCCTCAGCCTCCCAAGTAGCTGGGACTACAGACACATGCCACCATGCCTGGCTAATTTTTGTATTTTTAGTAGAGACAGGGTTTTGCCATGTTGGTCAGGCTGGTCTTGAACTCCTGACCTCATGTGATCCTCCCAAAGTACTAGGATTACAGGCGTGAGCCACTGCACTCAGCCTCAGAATTTTTTTTTCAAACAAAATCACAGGAAGTACTTGACAATGATATTTGAACATGAAACCTAGCTGGCTGACCTTAGAGAGCCAGAATTTGAAAATATAATTAAAATGGTTAATTCTTATAATTTGCTATTTATCTATTGGAATCATGACGCCTTCTCATAAATTTTAGTGAACTATTTACATATCACTATTACCTTCTTGGCAAAGCTATTATTTTTCTTAGGCTGTATTATCATTATTTCACTTTACTTTTGTTTGTATGGAGGGATAATATAAACTTTTGTTGTCTATACATTTAAATATATTGGTCTTTTAATTTCTTTTTAAGGTTTTATTTCCCAACAAAACCAAACACCTCTAAGATCATCTTGACCTACAGTGCATTTGCCAATAGTGATCAACACAGTTCAAAACTACTGAGAATATTATACCTGTCTTGTCATTAATATGCTAGACTCCTTACTCTTTCTCACATTCCTCCACACAGTAACAAAATCCCATCAATGTTACCTCCTAAATATTTAACTCTATCCTCTCCTCTCCATCCCTGTTACCACTATCCCTCATCATCTGTCACCTGAAATGCTGAATTTAACTGCCTTCTAACTAGTCTCCCTGTCTCCAAAATAGTCCTCTTGCAATGCAAAACTGCCATTAGTGCCAACTTTAACCTTCCAGAGTCCCTCCCTTTATGTCCCCTCATCCCCTTGCACCCTGCCCCACAACTCTCCAGTCTCTCAGTAACAATTAGCCAACATGCTTTTAATGTTTACCTGAGTTAAGCACTTTGCAAACATTACTTCAATTACCCCTCATAAGAATGTTTTAAATACAATGCCATTGTTGTTCCCATTTTACAGATGAGTAAACTGAAGCATATAGAGGCTAAGTAGTTTCACCAAGTTCTCACAGCTAGAAAGATGCAGAGACAGGATGCAAACTCAGCTCTACTGAACTCCAAAACCCACATACTCTCTTAACCACTGCATCACACTTCCTCACAGGTGGATCCTCATCTCTCAGCAATACTGCCTCTTTGCCATTCTGCCCCATAGTAACACTGCAATGCCTGGAATTCCTCAAATACATTCACGCTGCTTCCCCACTCACTATGCTCATGCTATTCTGTCTCTTGGAAATGTCCTTCCTTCTCCTTTTAACCATGACCTACATGACTCTTATCCATTTTGTTTAAGACTCAGCTCAGGTGTTGCATCCTCTAGGAAGCCTTTTCCTATATAACTCCTTCCCTGCCCTCACCTTTCTCTCTCTGACTCAGGAGGTACCCTTCCTCTGTCTTCATCTCCATTACTACACCCACCACATTGTGTTATCAATTTCTGTTCTTATGTTTGCCTCCTCCACTAGACCATGATGAGCAGCTTGAGACAATCTTTCTGTTTTGTTTTGTTTTGTTTTGTTTTGTGTTTTGTTTTGTTTTTAGACAGGGTCTCACTCTGTCACCCAGACTAGAGTGTGACCTCCACCTCCTGGGCTGAAGAAATGCTCCCACCTCAGCCTCCTGAGTAGCTGGCACCACAGGCACACACAACCATGCCCGACTAACTTTTTCTATTTTTGATAAAGATGGGGTCTTGCCATGTTGCCCAGGTTGGTCTAAAACTCCTGAGTTCAATGGATCAGCCCATCTTGTCCTCCCGAAGTGCTGGGATTACAGGCGTGAGCCACCGCACCTGGCTTGAGACCATCTTAATCATCCATATGTCCCCAGCCAGTGCTGTGCCTGGCATGTAGTGGGTTCTCAGTGCTTCATCAATGTTCAGAATAAGAAATAAAGGTGTTTAGTCAACTAATTCTCAAATATTTGTTGAATATCTACTATTTCTAATGTATGTATTAAAGTATTGGGCCGGGACAGTCAGGGAAGGCTATAGAGAAAAGGGAAGATTTAAATGGGGTCAAAAGATGTACAAGGCTCAGAAAGCAAAGCCACATATCAATAATCTAAATCTAATGTTTGAGCAAATGGTTAGGCTGGGAACCATGGTTAGCTATAAATGGCAAATCTGAGAAGTTGATCGTCTTCCTCTTGCTCTTGAATTCTGTCAGATCAGCTGTTTCCTTATCCAAGAGCAAAGTGTCAGATTCAAGTTTTGTTCCAGGGCATTTAATCTTTCAATGATAAGCATCTCACCTTAACTCTAAGATCATCTCCTAGGACAGAAAATTGTGGAAATGCTTCTAAATAAATTAAAAACCTAGAGACTGTTAGATCATGAGATACATTAATAATGATGAAATGTCAGAAACACGTGCAGCTCCATGTAATGAATTCAACAACTGTCCGAAGGTCATAGAGGTTTCCTGCAAAATACATGTCATTCTGTTTACATCAAACACAGAAAACTCATTTACAAGTGAATGTCATTTTCATCTTTGTTCCATGGCCAAGTACATCTCATTTGCATTCATTTGTTTCCCTACTGGAGTGCTTGTCACTATTCTACAGCTGGTGTGGGTTGTGCTCAGTACCTGCCACTTACCATAGGCCCAGGCTCCAGTCATCCAGTTACAAGTCTGAATCATAATCCCAAAGATGGTTTTACATGAGGTATTTTTAAATAATATGCATCATTGGGAAATCAAAATTTGGTGATAGTGTTCACAGGAAAAAACTTTAAAAGTTCAAATGCATGTGCATGAGAACATACTCTTTTCCCATGTGAGCCCAACATTAGGACTTCTATATTGCTAGGTATGGAGAAGTAAAGTTCTATAGCTAAGGCCTCCCAAGGATCCTTTGCCAAATTCTGAAGAGAACAAAAGAATGGGTGGAGGCCCCATTGTTGTCTCCCTATGTACAGAGTATTATCAAGAGCTAAAGGTAACTCTGAGTTTTCCAACTATGGAGAGAAGGACCAGTTGAACAGTCAGCCAGTCATCCTTCTCCCAGAGGCTGGTCTGATTCTGACACTATCCTGGCCAGCTCAGTGTCCTCAATAGCTCTTTCCTCACTGCAATCAAAGTGGTAACACCTTCTGAAATACACCTGCACCCCACCTGCAAAATCACCTAACACAAGTTATTCATTGAAGTGTCTTTAAGGTAATAAAAGATTGAAAACAACCCAAAGGTCATCAACAGGAGAACTGGTTAAATCTAGCTTTCTACCTCTACACAATACAGTATTATGTAGCAATAAAAGAAAAAAAACTGAGGAGGCTCTCTTTGAATTATCATGGAAAATTTCTCCAGAGTATATTAATTTGAATAAAAAGCAGGATACAGAAGAGTGAATATTAAATATTTAAGACAGGGAAGAAAATAAAAATATATTCATTCTTGGATATTTGTATTTATAAAAAGAAAATTAGATGTATACAAGAAACTAAAATAAGTGATTACAAGTATAGATCCAGATTTTTTGGTTTTGAAATTCATAGAATTTGGGTGACCTACTTTAAGAAATAAAACACAGAATTAGGTACAGTTCTGTATTAGTCCATTTTCATGCTGCTGATAACTGAGACTGGGAAGAAAAAAAAAGGTTTAATTGGACTTACAGTTCCACGTTGCTGAGGAGGCCTCAGAATCATGGCGGGAGGCAAAAGGCACTTCTTACCATGGCAGCAGCAAGAGAGAAAATGAGGAAGAAGCAAAAGCGGAAACCCCTGATAAACCATCAGCTCTCTTGAAACTTATTCAGTATCATGAGAATAGCATGGGAAAAACTGGTCCCCATGATTCAATTACCTCCCCCTGGGTCCCACCTACAACACTTGGGAATTCTAGGAGACACAATTCAAGTTGAGATTTGGGTAGGAACACAGCCAGACCATATCAAGGTCTTATATAAGGATTTCATGACAGTGAGCTTCATGGTACATCTACCCGTGGTGACTACCTGAGTTGACAGAAGTGCACAGAAATGAGATTGGATTAAGACTCCTAGATAGATACCTATTTAGACGTTTTGGTCTTTGAAAATGTGAATATATTTCTTATTTAGAATGCAAAACCAACCTTTTTTTTTTTTTTTTTTTTTTTTTTTTTTTTTTTTTTGGTAGATACAGGAGTCTCATTATGTTGCCAAGGTTGGTCTTGAACTCCTGGCCTCAAAGTGATCTTTCTGCTTTGGCCTCCCAAAGTGCTGGAATTATGGGCATGAACCACCACACCTGAGCATCTCAACCATCTTATTCAAGTTTGGCTCCATTCTGCAAACTTGTGTCTGCAGGGATTCTCCCTCAGCCTGGCTTTTTCCTGATGACAATGTGCCTAGCATTCTGTTTTGAATTTGCCCTTGTATTTCCCTCTTTCTGATCACTCTCAGCTCTGTCATCAATAGAGCAGCTTCAGACCACCCCAGCCCCACCTCTGCCCCCTGCCTAGCCCAGATTTCCAGGAATACAGCCTGCTACATGTGAAAAAGAGTTTGAACGTTGGATAAATCACACCACAAATGATCTCCAATACCATGGGATACTAAGAAACTGGGAACTTTTTAAAGTACTGACTTGGAAATTTGGTGATTCTCTGGCTGTGCACCATAGTCCTGAAATTCTCAACAGAATCAAACTATTACACCTTCCTTCCCAGGGTCCTCAGGATCACAGGTGGGCCATTTTAGATCTATCCTTATACACATCTTTTTGTTTAACAAAACCAAGTAAGCCTAGACTAGATTGGACACAGCCTTGCAGGGATTTACCAGAATTCAAACGACTTCAAATACATAACAAGCCAAAGATGGTCTCTAACTTAACTCTGGTTTCAGCTGAAAAAGCCTGGAAACCCACTTATCTTTCAGTTCACCTTATCATCACCCTATAAAACATTCACCGGATCTAGTTACAAAGGATTCAAATTGAATTTCTGCAAACTTCTTTCATCAGGTGACACTGTTCTAAAGAGGTCATATGGCTGGGTGTCGTATCATGTGCCTAGTAATCTCAGCTACTCAGGAGGCTGAGACCAGAGGATGGCTCAAGCGCAGGAGTTCCATACCAGCCTAGGCAACATATTGAGAACCCATCTCAAAAACAAACAAACTACAACAGAGCCCTAAATAAATAAATAGAACAAGAGGACATACATTAATAGTATGTTGAGAATGAGGCTGTGGAGTGGAGACGGTAGACTTAGGAATGAATCTTAGGAATACTTATAGCTTGGTATTGAAACAAGCCCCATTTCCCTTATCTATAAAATAGATTGTTATAAAGATTAAATGAGATCATGAAGATTCAATTAAATGAGTGCTGTCAAGGAAACCTTGAGGCAAAGCTATTTTTTTCCACTTTATGAGGAGAATATCGGCCCATATAAATATCATGAAGTCTCAAACTACTAATTCAAGACAATAATATACAAATTGATTTAGAAACCAATGTAGGGCATAGAATATATACAAACACCTATAGATGGCAACGCCAGTACCCTGAGATCACATTTCAGCATGCTAGCTTTAAATAATTCCGAAAGCCTATCCCATAAACCCTCTGATGTATTTTCTTTTCTCTACATCCTCTTGGTTGCTAAGGCATTTCTTTCTCATGCTTTCTGAAAAATCACAAATCAGCTTATAAAATGCGACATCCTACGTTGACTTGTTTCTCATTGGATTGACTTTTAGCATACCTGAAAGCATTTTGTTGCTCACACATGTGTGCTGCTACAGTCCAATGCCCTCAAGAGAGCTTGAATCTGACCTGGTCACGTCTCCATTTCCCTTAAGGTGACAATTCAGGAATCAACTGCTCAGTGTCAAGTATAGAATCTTATCTTTCTGCCTTTTTTTTTCCCAGGAATTTAACATAGATTAAAAACAATCTTTGACCTTCGCTATGTTCTTATGTAAAGCCATCTGCTATTGCATCTATCTTCACCATATCTCCTGTCACATAAGACATTTCCACCTAAGGCTTTCTACTCAAATCACTAGATTTAAGTGTCTCCCACTCAAATACAACTTGCCATGAAACGCTGGATTTTAAATCATTCTCTACTTAAAGTAACTTCCAGGAAAACTGCTGCACTACCAGCATTAAGAATAGAAAATTCGTATTTATAGCCATTTCTTACAATATCAAATTATGCAAAAGTATATATGGATAGAAAAAAGTAGAGAACGCTCATGACGTTTGGATATTTATTTTATTTTTAATAGTTTCCTCGCTCTACTTCTAAACATTTCTCTTAATCTGTTTAACTCAAATTACCAAAAAATCTATGACTTTTATATTCTTTAATGAACTCAAGATTTCGTCTTTATTGGCCATTTACATGAAACGTTAAACTTTAAATAATTAAAATGTACTTGAAACAAAGTGTCTTCAGAGGAGTTACATGTACACGTGTAGTCTACCCACTTTCGGTCCCTTTTTGCAGGACTCTTGGAGGGTTTGCAAGCTAAAGGCATTAACAAGTTGTCTGTGGTACAACGGCTTAATTTGAATTAAACTACAGTCGCAGATGACAGAAGCCCTCCTTTCATCTTTTGTAGGGAGGCCTCCGAGCCCAGAGCGAGCGCCACGCTCCTTCTGGAACTAAACACGTTGGCCCCGCCGTCTGTTGAGTCCTTCTCTTCACAACTCACACCTGGGTGGCCAAGGGTCACTCTTGACCTCGCGTTGGCGCCAGCGCCTCTGCCCTCTTCCCGTTGGGAAGGCGGCAGATGGCGAGAGCGCACCGCGCGGGTGCCGCAGCTCCCCTCCACAGCGGGGTCGGGCAGTTTCCACAAGGACCCGTTAGGCCTGAAACTCTCCCGTCCTCCTGCCGGGCACCGCGGGTCTTCCCCGGTCCTTCTCTCCAGCAGGACGCCTGGACCGTCCACCTAAGCGGGGCAAGACTCCCGCACCTCTGCCCCAACCAGACCCCAGAAAACCCTGTTCCCAGGGAGCGCGAGGCTGTGAGCCCAGAGAGCGCGAGGCTGTGAGCCCAGGGGGCGCCGCGCCACAGGATGCTGCTCTCACTCTCATCTCCCGCTCCGCCTGGCCGCCGCCGCACTAGCCCAAACGCCGAAGCCGTCGCGGGGCCTGGGGTTCTTTCGCTGTGGCCAACTCGCCACCAATAGCAACCCTGGCTCCAAGGAATGCACCAATGGGAGCGCTCGGAGTAACGCGGCTCAACCAATCACCCCCCTCTCGGCTCTAGGACCCCACCAGCAGTGTCATCACTACTCCTGTAACTCCGCCAAACGGTAGTTCTAGCCACTCCAGTCCTTCCCTCAGAGTCTAGATATTAAATATACTTTCCCCAGAGTAGAATCCTGCGGAGTTGCAGCTTATGCTTGGCTCAGGAAGACATGCACACGCGCTCACCTCCGCTGCGTTCTTCTGCTTAAGCTCATCCCTCGATGCCCAGCCAAGCTTTTCAAAATTTAGTGAAAACAAACGAGAATTCTTTTTACCACGCAGTTGACCGCTACGAACCATTTGAACCGTTGTCTCAGCTTAAAATGGAAAGATGGCCTGAGAAGGAAGAGTTCTGAAAGAAGTCTCTCCTTAGCAAAAGGATGGAAAGCCTTTATTTACTGAAGCTGATGCGAGTTGGGGGTTAGAAGTTAACCAAGGAGAGTGTTCTGCAAAAAGATGCTAGTGTTATATAAGGTTGTCAACCCTTATCTCCTTAGGTTGATATCTTCCAAATGAAAACACAAAGAGTTGCTAGAGTTTAGGGTTTTCAAAAATATATCTATCGTTTGATAGCTCACTATGCGTCAGGTGTGATCTAAGCTGCTGGCCTGCGTTAACTCATTTGATGTTCACAACTATCCTATTGCTTATTTCGCCCTGTTTTACAAGTGAGGAAATTGAGGCAATAGAGAAAACGGCCCAAGATGCAAAGCTAGTAAGTGACAGAGGCGGGACTAGAACCCAGGTCTGTCTGAGGTATTTAGATTAACAAAACAGTTTAATACCCAACCGAACTAGGTTCAAGCAATCTAGAGTCTTTCAGTTCTAAAGAAAATGAATACGCCTCCTATCTTTAAAAAAAAAAAAAAATTGGTACAAAATATTCAGTTAGAATCCCAGAAACCTCCAGTGGCGTTAGCATAATGCTCAAAGTTAGTTGTGGTCACCAAGATAAGAAGAGTTGAATGGTGGGTGACAGGGAGAAGAGAGAAGGGGATAGGAGACAGAAAGAAGTAATCTGAGAAACACTAATTCAACTAAGGCACTTAACACAAACAATACTATTGTTCCTGATTGTATATCGCTGATATGACTTTGTCATTAAAATGAATAATGGCATTACGTATGATAGTATGCACAGACATGAACAAATATATGAGTTATTTGAGGCAACCTATGGAGAATTACACATGACTTTTGATTAAGAGACTCTTTGTTCAATTTTTTCGTATTGGAATCTATTTTAACAACGTCTAGAAGATACCAGTTCACAAAGGGGAAACAGAATATTGGGTCCTTTGTTTTATTGAATTCTAAATGTATATCCTTTAACCAAACTAATTTTATTTTTTGAGATGGGGTCTCGCTATGTTGCCCAGGCTGGAGTGCAGTGGTTATTCACAGACATGATCATCGCACACCACAGCCTTGAATTCCTGGGCTTAAGCTAGCCTTCTGCCTCAGCCTCCTGAGTTGCTGAAACTACAGACATGAGCCACTGCCACCGGCTTATTTTCAATTTATTTTTATGAGCTATTTTCAGAAGTTACAGGAGTTGGTACTGAGCCAGAAAACGGGAGACGGGGGCAATACTGTTATAGCTGATAAAATGTTTCCCATGTTTCAAATCTGGGCAGCCTTTCTCACTTTCCTTGAGAACTCACATGCTCTGATTTCAGAAAAGCTTTTCCAATATTCTTCTGTAGTGGTGGATTTGGTTTGAAGCAATAATTGCTTCAAAGGGCAGGACCACAATACTAAACAGACAGCAAGAAGCTCTGGGCTCTTGGAGCCGATTTAGCAGGCAGATGCTTGAATTCACTTCTAGTTCTGTGTGACGAACTGTGAACCTGGTGGGGCAAGTCAATGGTCCTCTTCTATGGAATGGAAAGAGCTGAAAGTAGCATATGAACCTGGCACAGTATAGGTCCTCAAAAATGATGGTATCTTTGTCACCATATTTTCATGTTGATACTTTCTCTCTCTCTCTCTCTCTCTCTGTGTGTTAGCTTTCTTTTACAAAGCAAAACATTTTCTGGTCAGCTGCCACTAAAAACCTGTAATTCCTAGCATACATTTTCTCATAGAAGAAATCTTGCAGATCACCACCAACAGAAATCGAATGCCCTCCCCTACCCATGCCCCCCTGCTGTAATGTGCCAGAACATGTTCCTGCCAGCCACCAGGCGAAGCGACTAAGGCAGTGTTGCCAACAGGAAGACAAGGTGAAGACTTGCAAATCATTCAGGATTCAGAAAATAAAGGGCATTTTTAACTGAGTTAAATTACCAGCGCCACATCCAGACCCTTGGGTGACTCACCAGAATCTTCAAACTGATCTCTGAAAAAGTGCTGTGGACATGGGCCCTTCAGGTACCTGCCCTTAGCTAAGGGGTTAACTGAGCCTCCACTTTCCACAGTGAAATCCTCCCCAGAGTGTATATGGGGATGAAGATGGGTGCTTTCCAATTTTAGTCAACAAAATTATATTCTTTATGATATCTGCCCATTAGCTAGCATTTTTTAAAAAACCAGTAAATATAGTCATTGCTTCTAATTTTGCTGTTCTAATTATGGGCATCCCCGTGACCTTAAAAAATATGCTTTCTTTTCTGTAAGATAGGACCAATACTGACAGCAGAAGACCACTGGAAGAAGGACATGGGAAAAAGAAACTTATGAGTAAAGTAAATAGATCAGCACTTCCAACAAAACAGACCCTCCTTTAGTATTTGTTGAATTAATAAAATATATGACTCATAAAAGACACTGAGCAAGTTTCCTTTTTTGCTTCCCAAGGAAAGTTCTGTCAAAATGGAACACAACAAGAAATAGTGATTCTACTGTTCCATACTTTAACAATATGTGGAGTTTTTCTTCTTGAAGGTCATGAACTTCTTTCAGTAAACATGAAAACATTTAGCATGATTAACAATGGTTTTAGGAAACAATTCTTTTGCCTGATGTTTGGGAGCCTGTAAAATGCACATATTGAAAATGGCATACTTCCCTCTTATAATACAACACCGCTTAACATTATTTTATGAATAGTCAAAGTATTCAAGTCTCCAATGATTTATTTTATTATGCAGTCTCCTCGCAAATTGTTTTCAAATTAAACTACTTGTTTAAAATATCTGCTGAAATCACTAAGTGAACAAACTCTCGTTTGTATCTTTATTTTTCTTAAAGATTGCACAAGCTGGAACCAAAACCAAAATACTATATCCACTGTACAGCACTCATTATAAAACAACACACACCACATTTGTATTCTACCAAATAGAATATTTTCTTCAAAATTATATATTGCGTGCTCTTAGATTCATGCTTTAGATATTTTACATTTATCATTATTCTCTCATAAATAATTGCAACTTGACCAATTTGTACACCTGCTACCACTATATTCAATAGGGCAAGGCGTAGTCTTTGACATGAGAACAGATAAAATGGAAATCAGTATATGGATGTCACATCTACCCAATTGTGACTAGTGTTTTGCCTAAGAAATGAAATGCTAATGTAAAATACACACACAAAACGTCGTTTCAAAAGGCACAATTTCCTCCACAGAAAAGTACAACTTAAAAATACGTGGCAGTTAAAATGTGCGCCCTCGAGGGCGCTGTGACGTTCGCATTGATGTGATCCTGAACACCAAGAGCAGACCGCCTGGGCGGTTCAGGGTGAGCTCATCCAAGAAGTCCAGAGGCCCGGGGTACGGAGGTCCTGGTCGCCCTCGAGCTGTCCAGGTGGCCGGATTTACGCCACCTCTGAACTGTTGCTCTGAGTTTCAGCACCAGATCTGGGACCTCTCACTGTTCCAAATCTGGCGCCCTCTCAAAAACAAAAACGGTTTTGTCCATTGGGTCCCTCTTCCCACCACCAGGAGTTCCTCTTCTGCGAGAATAGACCCTCGATTCCTCTGTCCTCGCCCCGCCCCTTCCCGGGAAGACTTATTACAAGTCGCGCTCGCCGCCGCCCGCAGCCTCGGGGTCGCTCTGGTCGTCTGTGAAGCAGACGTCCACGTCACTGTCGTCGCTCTTGGGATCCCCAGGTTCCGGGGGATAGCCGGGCTCGGCACCCGGGCCGTCGCCCGCTTTGGCGAGCAGACTCTGGCCAGGGTGGCGGGACTTGACATGTCGCTCCAGGTCCCGGCGGCGCACAAGTACCTTGCCGCAGAACTCGCAGCGGTAGGGCGTGTTGCCCTCGGCGTGCAGCCGGATGTGCTTGTTGAGATTGCTGGGGTCGCCGAAGGGCCGCAGACAGACTTTGCACTTGAGTGGCTTGTAGCCCGTGTGCGTCCGCATGTGGATCTTGAGCCCATACTTGCGCGAGTACAGCTTGCCGCAGTAGAGGCACAGGTGGCCGGTCTTGGGCTTACCTGCGGCGCTGCCTCCGCTGCCGCCGCCCCCTGTGCCTCCCGCCGCCGCGACGGCCGGTGGCAACGTCCCCGAGTCCAGGCGTCCGCGACCCTTCCCGGCAGTCATCTCGGACAGCTGCTGATTGTGCATGGCGATCTCTCGGTCGATGCTGGCCAGCGAGCCCAGCTCAGCGGGGCTTAGGGCGGCCGCTGCTGGCCCGCTGAAGTAGGAGATGGACTCCGGATACTTCAGCAGCCCGCCGAAGTGCAATTTGAGCGGGTAATAAGCGGTAGTGGCCGGTGAGCCGTAGAGCAGCTCCCCGTTGTAGACTGTAAAAGCCGGCATGACGGCAGGCAGGTGACTACATTCACCACCTGGATAGGCTTTGAGACCGCCCGTGTCGAGGGGCGGCAGCGCGCAGCGCTCGAGGGGCAGCCCGGGCGCCGGGGGCAGCTGCGCGTAACGCGCTCCTGGCAGCGCGGCGGAGGCGGGCGGGGCGCGCTCCACGTGCTTGAAGGCGGACGCCTCTTCCGGGGGGACCGAGAGCAGAGGGAAGCCGCGCAGGGCCCCAGAGCACGGCAGGCCATGGGGCGGTGGCGGCGGCGGGTCCCCCGCGAGCAGGCACTTCGGCTGGTGATGGTGGTGCGCGTGGTGGTGATGGTGGTGACCCGCGCCGCCCGCCGCCGAGTTCTCCCCGCTGCCCGGGCGCCCGCACGCCCGGCCCCCGCCCAGCAGCCTGCCCAAGGTGAGGCCGGCCCCCTGCTTGCTGCCGCTCTCCTCCCGGTAGGGGTCGCCGTGGGCGGCCGCCGCCGCCCTGGCTAGGCCGGCTGGCTTGAAAGCGGAGCGCACGCCGGGGTAGAAGGCCAGGCTGCCGACCCCCGCCGAGGAGCCGCCCACGATGCCGAGGAAGTGCCCTTGTCCTCGGGCGGCCCCGCTCATGTCCAAGGCACGGTCCAGCTGCTCCTTGCCTTTCTTGAGCTGCCCCCACTTGCCTGGGGTCGGCGAGGTGGCCGAGGGCGCGGAAGAGGCCTCGCGCTTGATGCCCTCCCGCGCACCGCAGGCCTGAGCTGGTGGCGGGCCCTGCGGGTGGGGTCGCAAAGTTCCTGCCTGGGAAGGCGCGGCGAAATCGGACGCGGAGGGTTTCGGGGAGAGACCGAGGCCATCAGCCGCTGGGACGGCGCCTTGACGAGCCGCGTGTTCGTGGTGCAGGAAGGCGCCGCCTCCACCGCCGCTGAACACGCAGTGGAAACGCAGGTGTGCCTTAAGGCTGTTGGGGTATCTAAACGTCCTCCAGCAGTACCAGCAGATGTAGCGCTCCTCCCCTGGGCAAGAAAGAATGGAAAAGCGACCCGGTGAGAGGCGAACAAGAGAGACAGAAAGAAAGCGCCAGTGCACCCAAGGCAAAGGCCAAGTTTCGACCAGCGGTATTGGGAGAGGGCGAAATATAAGTTCGGTAGCCCTACGGTATCAAGGACCCCGAAAAACCCCAAATGGCCAATCCTTATCAGTGTCTCCATCCTCTGGGACTACTTAGAGGCCAAAAAAGGTGACGGGACCTTTCCAACGAAGACTTCCTCCAGGCCTTCCAAGCAAAATCTTCGTTGGAAGGGCAGCACTCAGGCAGGCTGGCCGGGTAAGAGCAAAGAGCAGCTGTTGCTTTAAATCAAGTGTTGAGGCTGTGCAGTGTCTGGGCCCATCTGTTGGCGTTTGCAGAATAGGTAGCGTATGTCAAGGAGCTTGGATAAACTGAACAAAGACCAATCTAATGGTCGTGAGCGCCTCATTACCAGGCGAGACAATATCCTGTATGTATAGGCCATATGTAATCATTCCTTTTCATAGAACAATGTCTTTTGTGTCCCCTACCCACCCATTCCACCCCCTTCCAGCCTTAAACACTTTGCCTGAGGTTTTCCTGGAGCGTGACCAACTGAAGGACCACATAGGGACTATGATTTGCCATTCTTCAAAATTATTTGTATCTTTATTTCCTCTTTAACCCCATTTAATTTGCTGGGAGAAAAGAAAAAAATCTTATGCCATGATACTCTATAAAGAATGATGATAATCTAAGAAGGATGATGTTGCATTGTCTTGTCTGCCACTTGGTAATTAATTAACTCCTAGATAGCTGCACAAATCCAAGCTTAGTAAAGTCTTTGGAGAAAATATATTAGTTTTTTATTATATGAATATATATAAATGATATAGATCGATAAATAAATATAGATACTCAGCTTTTAATAAGTGCAGAATTCTCTACCAGGCACTACATATGTGTTTGGTGTCAAATCTTTTTTTGTGTTTAGTATTATTAGCATTAGTTTTTTCATTTCGCCCGAGTTTGTGAACACAACCAAGAGACACATATATGATCACATACTAGAAGTTAATTTCCACTTAAAAGGGTCGTATTACTGCTGTAGAGAGAAATGATCTTGCAGTTGGATTTCTTTTAAAACGTGGTTGATTGATAATACTGAAAGGAAAGATGTCTGTGAGAAAGAAGTTAGTTGAACCGCAAGGAAATATCCAAAATATAAATCAGTCTCATAAAATTTAACAGGAAAGTTAAATTCCCCCTCTGCATATACAAGCAGCTCAAACTTCTGAAATATTACTACAGAAATAACAATAGGGAAAAATTCCAGATCTTCTTCCCTTTATGTATAGTAACTTCTGGGTTTGCATAACACAAGTAGCTCCCACCCCCACCCCTGTGAAACACCTGTGAAAACTCAAGTGATAAGCACTATATTCCAAGGAGAGCAGAAAGAAAAATGGGAGAGTAGTATTTCCCTATGAGACCCTATCCTAATTGTTTATAGAAGTCTTAGATAAAACCATTTCAATGTTCTGTTACTTTGTACTGAACATTCATGTAAAAGAAATCTTGAAAAACAGAAAGAATAGACCTCCTGGTTCTCTTGGTGGGTATGTTGTCTTAAATAACCTTCCTTCTAACTTCAGAGCCTTTCTGTCTCTCATCACCCCTTTTGAAAGAGGGAGTTTTCCGAGTCTGCCGCAGAATGACTCAGCTTAATGCAAAGCCACATACACTTTTTTTCTTAACATGAAGGGGCAGTATTTTCCTCCACCTTACTATGAAATTGAAACCCACTGAAGTTAGCTAGAATTAGGAGAATAGCAGCCATCCGTATTTATTTCTTCCTCTTTCCAAGCTTTAAGCAGCATACATTTAATATATACTTTTTTTCAGTTATCCTAACCAACTGACATGTTCTCCAGACTCTCAGATCCAAATCATGCCAAGAGTACCAAACACATTTAACAAGTGACTGCCTCCTCTTCATGTAACTCTAAGGTAGTCAACAGTTCAGACTTCTCCAAGATGGGGAAGTCAGGGTTCAAAATCACCCATGCCTTCTCACCTCCAGAAAAAAAAAAAAAAAAAAAAAAAAAAAAGTGTTTATTTTGACATCTGTTACCATATGATGTTTATAAGCTCAATTGGCTGAAAGGAAAACACAAGGACCGCTATTCCAGTTGCTTTTGTACTATTTGGAACTACCTAAGAAAGGATGTTCTGTGTAGAAATGGCTGGCTCCTCAAGGTTAGTGGTCCTCCAAATTCTGTAGTGGCAGATTCGAGAGTTCTCCACTATGCGGCTTTTATTATACGTCTCTTTTTACTGGAAGAAGTTGACAAGAGAATGTAATATAATGTGATGCAAGGAACAAACTATCTTAGGATAATTTGAATACTATACATGCAAAATAAACAATTAACTTGCAGGAGACGATGATACTTTAAAGTAAAGTGACTCATTGTTTTGAATAAACTTCATTCTGTCTTATTCATGAAGTGTTTCCTAATTCACATACTTGTATTAATTTCTCTAACCCTATTTCTAAAGGGATGTGATTGAGCAGGCAATCCAGGAAGACAGCATGTTCGAATATTTCACAGCATTCATTATTTTGATGTTAAATAATAAATGTGTCTTTAGGAGAAATTACAGACCATTGTCATGGAAAAAAAGCCATGGTAGCTTTGTATGTGAAAAGGAAGTCTCCAAGACCTTAACTATTCTAGCACCTCCTAGACTTCTTTCCACAGGAAGTGTTCTTCAGTGTTCAAGGGTAGGTTTAAAAATGTTTTTCTGTTTAGTTACTGCACCTTAATTTGCATAAATCCGCTCTTGGCTTTGAAGGGATCAAATAAATCTGAGAAGAAACTGGGATACATCCCAGATTCAATTTAAGTAGGCAAAGGGAAATGAATAAATGCCACTTAAATGGAAGGGTCTCAGTACCTGCCAACTGACCAGCTGTAAGTACCGTAATACTTCTAAAATGCTGTAGAAATGCACTGTTCTCCTGGAAAGCCAGTGGAGAAGAAATGTCCTTGGACTTTGTAAAAGCAATCCAGGTTTGAGTTATATTCTGTGGAACTCAGGATGTAATTGCTGTAACAACAATTTAAGGCTCCTTTTTTATTATTTATTTATTTATTTTTTGAGACAGGGTCTCACTTGTCACCCAGGCTGGCATGCAGTGGTAACATTACAGCTCACTGGAGCCTTGACCTCCTGGGCTCAAGTGATCCTCTTTTCTCAGCATCCTGAGTAGCTAAGACTACAGGCATGTACCACCACACCTGGCTAATTATTTTTTTGGTATAGAGACAGAGGTCTCACTATGTTGCCCAGGGTGGTCTCAAGCTCCTAGCCTCAAGTGATCCTCCTACCTCAGCCTCCCAAAGTCTAGGATTACAGGTATGAACTACCGCGCCTAATTTTTTTATCTTAATTGAGTAAATAATGGTCTCTTTGAATAGGCATCAGAAAAAGGATGGCCCTAAGTTCATAATGCGTACTTTTTCCCCTGCCATTGTGAGCCAGATTACTATCACTGTTATCGTTTATGGTTGATTTTAAGGAGGTAGTGGCGACCTCTCCTCTTTGCCTTGAAATACAGGGAATGTGAATTCCATTTTACACTGGTTGAGCTATGTCTAGTGACTCGCTTCAAGACAGGAGGAGGAGGACTGGACTCTTGCCCATCCACGCTTTTGGAGTGGGTACCTTTCTCATCGTGAGTCGGAGTCGCCGTGGTGGGGATGTCGAACCACTGAGCCAAGGAGTTAGAATACCACACTGTCAGCTCCTCCCCTGGCTGGACGTCTCGCAATGCTCGGTAGAAGATCTGGGACGCAAGGAATGGAACAGTTCTCTGTCATTTCCTGGGTAATTGGTCAAAAAGCAACTGAGAAGAAAGGTTCAAATCCCGATTCTGATGCTGTGTGACCCTGGAGAAGCTACTGGAGCTCTCTGAACTTCACTTCCCTCACCCTTCAAACGGAAAAACAATAGTATCTACCTTATAGGGTTGTCAAGACATTTAAATGAGACGTCTAGCTAAAGCACTTTGCTCTTAATATTGTTGGCCACCGCAGGGATGGTTAGGTAGATTGAATTGGTGGTGGGGACTAGGGGACGTGGAGAGAAGCCCGCAGTACCTGTCCTCCGGGTAAGTCTGCAATAGCTTCCAGAGTCTGTTCCTGGGAGTTTCTGGCTGCCCGGATTAACCCTATCCACTCCAGAGGGGAGCCCCCCGACTCGTCCACCAGCTCCCCTCTCACCATGCGCACCTGCAACACAAGCAGTGGTCGTTCTCCCCGCACCTTGGCCAGGCCCACAACCCAGACAGAAAGTTTATCCTCCACCCCCACCCAACACAGGAAAGTGGTTGTTTTTGGTTTGGCCAGACCACTAGGGGCTACTGGAAGGAGGAGAATTCCTAATGACCTTGCTTGGGGGAGGGAGAAAGAGGAAAGTCTACCTATGCTAACAGTACCACCACTTTCCTGCGCCCCACCTTGGCAACACGGGGAGTGGGGAGGGATGTTGGGAACATCCTCCCTTAGTGCTTAAGCACATCTTGTACCAAGTTGTTCCCCACACACTACCCCAGCTCTCCCACTGGCAGTTCTGAGAGCAGCCCTAACACCAGGTTAGAGACGTTTCTAGGTCAGTCCCAGGACCCAGAGCGTCCCCCTACAAACAAACAAAAAAAATTATCTCATGCCTCCTCTATTCTGTGTGCATCGCACCTAGGTGCCTGTGAGCCTTGCAGCGAAAGTCTCAGAACAAAGCCCAAGCGGGTAAAGGTTGCCCGCAGCTGGCAGGCCATTTAAAAGCGATTAAAAAGCGTTTAAAGAGGAATGAGCGGTGGGCACCAAACCCTGCTTTAGACTATAGAGGGGCGGAGGGTGGGGGCGTGATTGCAGGAGGAGCGAGGTACAAGTCCCGCTGGCTGGACACCGGAGCTTTTTCTTACTAGAAATCTCCAAGCAAAGCAAGCTATAAAGCCAAGGAAGCCAAAGCCCTTCCTTCTACGCCTGACTTCTGCCTTCATTTCCTGGTCGCTGTTTGCCGACCTTTGGCTCCTGGGACACCCCCAAAGCGGGCGAGTGCTTTAAGTCTCCCTGGTCAGGGGTCGCAACGGTGTGTGGGGTGTGGGAGTCAAAGCTAGTGGTTTGGCCCTGGCGCCTGCCGGTTGGGACTCTGAACTCTCAGAGCCCCGCTGTAGGCGCTCTGATCCTGTGCCCCGCGCGGATGGGCGCCCCTCGCCCTTGGAGCCCGCGTCAGAGCCAGCACCTTGCTCATCCTCTCTCCATATGCCCCAAACCCACAAGCCGACATCGGCAAGGGAAAAAAATATATATCTGAGGAGATTCTGGGAACTGAGAGCCTCCCAAAGATTTTTTTTTTTGTTTAGGGGAAAAAAAAGTAAATTATTTTAAGGCGAAATTAGGCCTCAAATTAACATATTGAAGGGCAGAAGGGAAGAAAGGTTCTCGATGCCCTACGCCCCCAGAAAGAGGGTGCTTTTGCAGAGAGAGCTGAGGTCAGGGTGCGGGGGTGGGCTTCTGGGTTCTGAGGAGACCCGAGAGCCCGAGGGAAAACACAAGCCGCGAATGGTCCCGGCACCTACAGCCCTCAGTGCACCCCACCCAGGGCTGTCCCCTCTCGGCCACATCCTCTCCTCTCAACCCGACCCGTCCAGCGCTCACAGTTAAAGAGGCTACTTGCTCAGAATAACAGGAGTCCCCTTCCACCCGGCAGAATTAGCAGGTAACGACTCAATCACTCCCTTCCTCCACTTTCTCTCTCTAGCCCTTTCCCGGGTCAGGGCACTGAGAGGCGAACAGCAGTAGGCGGAGGTCTGAATGGTCAATACCTTTTTCTTGGGCCCGGGCTCCCTGCGGTCTGACAGGTACTTGCCCAGCTTGAAGGTACCAGGCACCGGTCCGAGGCGCAAGCCGGCCGGGATGCAGCAGTCGGCACTCACGCTGGTGGCTGGAGCTCTGGCGGCTCCGTGCATTGTTGCCGCCGCCCCCAGGCAGGCGCTCGGGTGCGCCAGGTCCTCGGAAGGGCGCGAGTGACAGAGCTGGAGCTGCGCGCTAGCCAGGGAGCCGCGCCCCGACGTGCGTCCTCCGCCCGCGGAGTGACGCGGGCGGGCATGCACTGCGCCTTTTCAATTGGGGCGGGAGCCTTTTGGCACCGCCAGCGCAAGGGCGCGTAGTTTGGTGAGAGAGTTGCGCTGCGAAGCAGCTGCAGAGTCCTACCCGAGAGGGTCACATGGAGTGGTTCCCTCAGCCCCCTGCATAATCGAGGCCTCTGAATGGCTAGCACACAATGGTCCAGGCGACCTTCCCATTCCTAAAAATCCAATTTGTCAAGGGCGAAGAAAAGGCACTGGTGAATCAAAGGTCCGGCGGGACCATTAATCCTCAGCATGGGGTATTGTCCTCGAGACAGTTACGATATTTTAAGTGACAAATCCACTGTATAATTTCTCCATAAATTTTACTTCCTTTTATTGTTCCCCGACAAACCAGTTTTGGGAAATAAGTGACTACTTTAAGTCTACTTGGCTGATTCCTTTGAGCCTTGGTCTACTTCAAAGATTTTTAATTCTCTCCCCTTGGCTTTATTGTAAAGGAGATTAAACAAAGAGATGGAGACTGTTTGGAGGACTTGTTAACTTCTATTGATTTCTGGCGTGTGCCATACAGAAATTAGGCAGGTACTTGATGGGAAAACACCAGAAAATACCTACACTTTTTAAATAACGACCATTTTACCATTTCAGGGGATTGGGTTCAGGCCAGTCGTCTATTTAGAACTGCTTTAATTGTCACTTCTGTCCCATTTCGTCCCAAAATATGATGAAGCCTCCAGATCAAGTTGAGAAGGCGAGGTCAACTGTGCATCACTTTTCTCGGGCACACCCCGGGCCTGCACTTTCTCTGGAGAATGGGAAACGACCCCAGAACCAACAGTTTCGACCGGGGATCCTGACCCCCGGTCCGCGGCCCAGGGTTGAAGAGGAAGAAGTTCTAACAGTGGGTTATTGATCACGTCCCCTGGAAGAGGTCCTTGGACTAACTCCCCTAAAACCAACAACCTGGACTTTTCTATTAAAAAATAATAATAAAATAAACAAAAACGAAATCACCGCAATCTGCTAAAGGTTGTAGAGAAGGGGGGCGAGGTGGGCGTTTGGGACAACTCTTTCTTACACCTACTTTGTGAACTAACAAGACGTTGTGCTTCAGAGTTAAACCGGAGAGCTCCCCGTTTTCTTTTAGGGAAGCCTCCAATTAGCGTGCGGACATTTATTTTCATAAATAGTAGCCGAGTAATCAAATCATCAGATATTTGTGACTCCTGCCGGCACCTGCCGCGTGCTGCTAGCTCTGGGCACAGCTCCCCCAATCCTATGCAGCCAGCACCGAGCCCGATGCAGTTCTTCCAAGAGAGGCCTGAGTGGTGGTGTATTTCCAAGCCTAGCGCCAGAGGCCCAGCCACTGCACAAAAGGGCGGAGGGCCCTCAGCAGCGCCCACGCTGCTAGCTTCTCCAGGCTTTGTGGGCTGAAGGTGCTGGAGCGATTGTGGTTAGCAAGGGTGGCAGGACGCAAGGTGGCGACACCTGCAACTCAGCAGTTTATCTGAGGAGGTCTTCAGAGAAGCTCCGTGTAGTGCCCCTCAGTCGAAACCTATGTTCGCCACACTGGGCAGGTCCAGGACACTCAGGATCATTCATTCTGTGCTCTCCCACTCAAGACTCGGGGAACCTTTAGTGGATTGCTTCGGAGGTTCGGCCTCCTAGTCTGTAAAATGGGAATGATGGATACAAACAGACCCTTTGCTCCCTCTCCGCGGTTCACTTTCATTTGTAACAACAATCTGTAGAGTGAGTGCATTCTGGAAGCTCCAAAACTGGTTGTTTGCCTAATGGGAGAATCCAGGTCAGGCCAAAGGTTTCAAGTCTAACGTCTCACGTCAGACCCTGAGAGGACACACGGATGGCTGGCCTCGGGCCAACTCCAGGGCCTGTGTATACATGGCTGCTGAGGCAGAGAAGAGTCGCTTGGAAAGTCTGGAGGGCCACACACTGTGGCCTCTGGGACCGTGCAGCCACACTATGCCCAGGTCACTTTCTGAGGGAGCTGCCACTGATTTTTCCTCGGAAGCCTCCAATTGCGCCTCTGAGGGCTGCGAAGACTGCCCTCGACGGAGAAGAGGGAGCCTTTGATCCAGCGGCCCATGAATGGCAAAAGCCGGGGGTGGGGGAGGGAAGGAGGAGAGGAAGCCTCTCCGAAGAGTCAGGGCAATAAATTTAAGCCATGAACATGTCCCTCTAACCTCTGGCCTGGCGACTCCGGGATGACACCCAGTTTAAATTACCAGCCCTGCAAACGGGAAGGGGCGAGCGCTGGGCCTGGGTTCGGGGCGCCTCCCCGGCCCTCCTTAATGAGTGAAAAAGCGTGAACGACACGCGAACAATTTTATCAATAGGACCATGTAAAGGCCGACTGTGAGGAAAGTTATTTATTAATATAGCCAATTGTGACTGGTTCCCAGCCCCGCGAGAAGAAAGAGACTGCGCCAGAGGCATTCACACCAGCTCGCCGAGTTTTATTCTGTCCTGTGGCTCAGAGTTGAAGTTCCCCAAGTGAAATAAATTGTCCACAAAGGAGAAAAGGAACACATTTTCTTTTATTTTTCCTCCCCTAAAAAGCAAGGGTGAAACCAATCTAATGTGCCCAGTGGAGCAAGATGGGCCGTGAAAGGCTGGGTGTTAAAAGTAAAAGCGGGCTGTGCAGCAAATGGGATGGAAAATTAAATGAAATTAAATAGCTTGAACGGCCGTATTGTCCCTTATTAAAAAGACACATTAATTACATGGTCTCAGCCTTATTCAAAGACAATGTTGAGACTCAATCAAAACATTCCACTCGGCTTTTTTTTTTTTTTTTTATCGACTTGAAATGGGCGTCCAGAGGCCCCGTTAAAGCGAAATCTCTCCTACACCGAGGTGCGGGGAAAGGCGGTTTAGGGGCGGTCCTGCTCCCTGCCCACTGTGGAACCGCTCGTGCAAGGCTCCCGCTCCAGTAACAGGTTGCCATAACAAGGCTGGAATGCTCACCAGCAGCCGCCGGCCCTCCGAGGGGCAGGCTGGGGAGAGCTAAGTCCCACCCGCGCGCGGCTTTCGGACCCGGCAGTGATAGCGCACGGCCCCGCCCGGTGCATAGTCGCGAATGAGCGAAGAGCTGGGAATGCGGCCGGCGCCGAGCACGTGTGACCTGACTGGACTCCGCCTAGAGAAAAGGAGCGCCTTAAGACTTTGGCGCTGAGACGAGTGGCTTCTTTCAGACCACACTTCTGCGCTGCTCGTCACCGTTGCTCAAAGGCTTTGAGTTTCAGGTCCCCACGGGGACCGAGTGAGCTGTCCTGAGGGGTGGCGGGGGTGGGGAGGGCTGAGTCTTGGAGACCCTGGTGCTGGTGACTCACCAAACACCCCTCCCTCCCAGGTCGGCGCGGAATCCCGAAACTGGTCCCGGAGGAGTCCTGAACCCGGGGATGCAGAGAGCCGCTCGGGGTCAGCGACCCGAGACGAAGGAGGTTGGGGAAAGCAGAGAGAGGCCTGCAAGCCCCGCTTTCAGTAGCCGAATGTTGGCCGGAGGTGGCCTAGGCTGCACCCCCCGAGGGTGTCCGCGCGGGCCGGGCGGGCGGGTCAGCTCGGACCAGCTGCGCGGCCCCCGAGGCGCGGGTGGGACATTAAGGCCGGGTCTGAATAGGGCGGCGGCGATGGGCTCTGGGAACGCCACCAGATGACACGCCGGCGATGAGGCCATTTTCCCCTTAATTGCGTGGCCGGTGGATGCGCGGCGGCCGGGAGTCTCCAAAGTGGCAGCCAGGACGCAGCCCGGACGCCGCTGGTGGGTTTTGTGGTGCCTTTTTTGTTGTTTTTTAAGTCCTCCGTTGGAAACGGCTCAATAAAAGTATTCAGAATCCCTCTCAAGTTGCCTTTTAACCGGAGTTCTCCAACTTATTTCTTGGTTCTTTCGGTTGACATGGTGCAAAGAAAAGTCAGCGAGCGTGTTGCTGAATTGCAATGTCTCGGGGCACCTCCACATTCAGCGCTTCTCTGCCGGCCGCTGCCGAATGAGCCCGCACTCAATTCGATTTTCCTTGCTGTTGGGCACATTTAGGAGCGCCTCTATTTGTGAAGTTCATTTCTAGGCAAATGTATTCAAGAGCTGATGGGAATGAATAGGACCGTGTGTCAGCCGCCCCTAATTGGGATTAAAGCACTTAGGAGCATATGCAGAGAGTGACAGAAATTCTCAGGTTGCATTGTGTTCAGACTTCCACCCGCTCGGACGCTCCTCCTCCAGGGGAGATTTATAGAGATTTCTCGGAGAAACTGAGGAAAGAAAAGCGAAAAGGGAAACAACTGGGCTAATGGCTCACGATGGGGCTGCGGTTCCGCAAGTGGTGGTGACAGCTTCTGAGAAAAGATGCTGGGGAATAATTGAACGCGGGCGGGGGAGCAGGTCTGAACTCTTTAATCAGAAAGGCGGAGAGTTAAAAGGCGAAATAAAGATGTTCTGGAGATTCCCAGACGGTGTTTCCCCCTTTTCTTCTTCTTTTTTTTTTTTTTTTTTTTTCTTTTCCTTGAAGAGCCGGGATACATTTCTTTTTATCTCTACCCTCCCACACCCACCCTAAATAACATACCCTCTCTTGGAGCAATAATAAGAACAATTTGGTACTCGAATTAGAGAGGGGAAAAGTCACAAAAGAAACAAAAATATCTCTCTTTTTTTGTATGTTGAAGACTTCACACCCAAATAAATCAATGAAAGTATTTTGACATATGAATGTGTGTGTAAACTATACACATGCTATGTTAAACACGATCATAATATGTATTTATATAATTAAGGCTGTGTGTAGATATATAGTGTGGTAAATCTCCACCTGGAAGTAGCTGCTAGGTTTCTGAGCTGAATTGACAAAGCTTCCCCCGACTTCCTGCTCTGTCACCCAAGCTGGAGGGCAGTGGAGTAATCATGGCTTACATGGCTCAGTGGTCCATCATGGTTCACTGCAGCCTTGATCACCTGGGCTGAAGCGATCTTCCCATCTCAGCTTCCAGAGTAGCTGAGGCTACAGGTGTGAGCCATGACACTTGGCTATTTTTTTATTATTATTTATGTTTTGGAGATTCCAACCAGGCTGGTATGGAACTTCTGGGCTCAAGTCAGCATTCCAAAGTGCTAGGATTACAGGCGTAAACCATGGTGCTCAGCCCACAAGGCCTTTTAAAACCTGAAAATCAACATGGAACTGAGGCTCAGACAGTTGTCTAAGCAAAGAGAAGTGACAGCCTCTTTTAGCCCTTGAGGAGCAGAGAAGCCAGAAAGGACAGATGAACACTGAACAAAAGAATGAGGGGGAAAGCAGATACTTCTTTTCTGGATTTTCTTTCTTTTCTTTTCTTTCTTTCTTTCTTTCTTTCTTTCTTTCTTTCTTTCTTTCTTTCTTTCTTTCTTTCTAATTCATCTGCAAACATTGATTCCCAGGAAAAGTGAGAGACTCTGGTTGTCTGAGCTCAGGATAGGAGAGAGACTTCTCACTATACTACTTTTGGTATCATTTTGGATTTGGTACCATAAGAGTATATTTCCAATTAAAAGTTATTCTTGCTGGATGTGGTGGTTCTCACCTATAAACCCAACACTTTAGGAGGCTGAGGCTGGGGTATTGCTTGAGAGTTTGAGACCAGCCTGGGTAACATAATGAGACCCTGTGTCTACAAAAAAATTTTTAATAAGTTATTCTTGATATTACATTTTTTAAATCTGTATGAGGGCAAGGGGAAAAGAGGAACGAAATAAAAGGATGGTAATGTGGAAATATGAAAAAGAGATGACAACCAGCAATTTTTATAATAAATTCCTATGCAAAATTAGTCTCCCAAACTCACTCTAGAAACACCTGCTAACCATGGGCTTAGCCATGGTGAGAAGCTGTGTTCTCCAACTACAAAGGAGATTCTGGATAAAGGGGATGACCATGTGACAGAGTGACAAGCTCCCCCCACCCCACAACCATGTCAAGCCATGAGTGGAATATTTTCTTTCTCCTTCAATTCCTAAAACCTTCTTTCTCCCCCAGGCTAGCCCACCTCATAAAGAAAGAACTTGTGAATCTGTGTTCAGGAGGCACAGGATTTTCCTTTACCCCCAAATCTAGTTTTAAACTTTTTGGAAAGTAGTGCATTATCAGAGGAAGCTGGCCTGGCAGATACCTTGGTTGTCCCTGGGAGAACCTGTGAGCAGTTGAAGTTGATCCAGTGATCACCGCAATAACAAAATAAACAAACAATAAAAATTTTCTGCTTCTGTCACAACTAAGAGCCAAATTTATGTTCATAGCCAGCATCTTCAAAGAGCAATTAGAAAGTTCACTAGTAGGATCTGTGTGTTCTTCTACTGTCACCACTAATTATGTGTCTGATGCAACGCTATCACTCATGTTATCCATACTCATGTTATTTATATGCGTGAGCAAATGAGGATACATTTCAATTTCTTGAAAGTATAGTTGAATTTTATATATCCTTCATTTTATGGTAGGATAAACATTCAGATAACCTTTCCAACACATAAATAATCACAATCTAAAATTTTGGTAAGGTTACAAAAGGTAAATTTTATGTACATACACACGAAGATATTGTTTAAATAGTTTTATTGAGATTCACAAGCCATAAAATTCACCCATTTAAAGTGTACAAATTTTGTTAGCGTATTCACAGTTCACATAGTGTACAACCATTACCACAAGCTAATTTTGGAACATTTTCATCTGCCTCACTCAAAGAAAGCTCGTACCCAATAGCTACCACTCCCCATTCATCCCCAACCTCTCCAGTTCTAGGCAACTACCAGCGTTTTTCAGTCTCTAAACATTTGCTTATTCTGGACATTTTATCTAAATGAAATCATACAACATGTGGTCTTTTGAGGTTTTTTACTTAGTATGTTTTCAGGGTTCATCCATGTATAAGAGTTCATTCCTTTTTGTGGATAAATAATATTCCATCGTAGAGATATCTCAAATTTTATTTTTCCATTCATTAGTTAATAGGCCTTTGCTATTATGAGCAATGCTGTTTTGAACATTGGTATACGTGTTTGTGTGTATGTGTCTCTGTGTGTGTGTATGTGTGTGCGTGTGTGTGTATATATATACACACACACACATATATATATATGTTTTGTTTTATTTTATTTTATTGAGACGGAGTCTTGCTCTGTTGCCCAGGCTGAAGTGCAATGGCACAATCTCGACTCACTGCAACCTCCACCTCCTGGGTTCAAGAGATTCTCCTGCCTCAGCCTCCCAAGTACCTGGAATTACAGGTGTGCATCACTATGCCCAGCTAATTTTTGTATTTTCAGTAGGGACGGGGTTTCGCCATGTTGGCCAGGCTGGTCTCGAACTCCTGACCTCATGTGATCCACCCACCTCAGCCTCCCAAAGTGCTAGGATTACAGACATGAGCCACTGCACCCAGCTGTTTTTATTTCTTTTGGCTGTATACCTAGGAGTAGAATTGCTTGGCCATACAATAACTGTGTTTAATTTTGGGGGGATTGTCAAACTGTCTTCCAAAGCAGCTGCACCATTCTACATTCCCACCGGGAGTGTATAAGGGCTTCAGCTTCTCCACATCCTTGCCAACACTTATTATCTGTCTTTTTAATTATCGCCATCCTAGTAGGGATGAAGTGGTGTCTCACTGTAGTTTTGATTTGCATTTCCCTAATGACTAAATGAATAATGCTCAGACATACTTTCGTGTGCTTTCTGCCATTCATATATCCTTTTTAGGGAAATGTCTATCTAGGTCCTTTGCCCATGTTTCAGTTGGGTTATTTGTCTTTTAATTATTGAGCACACACATTTTTTATAACTTTTTAAATGCCCAACACATAACAGGCTATTAGGTTGAATGATCATAACAACACTATGAGGTAGAATTTTTTATCTATCTTTTACCAATGAGAAAATTTCAAAGAGGTTGAGAGCTTATTGGGGTCATACAGTAAATAATGGAGACAGAATTCCTCTCACATCATTCTGGGTTTAAAATCCAGGCCATTGGGGGGGGGAGGGGGGAGGGATTGCATTGGGAGTTATACCTGATGTAAATGACGAGTTGATGGGTGCAGCACACCAACATGGCACAAGTATACATATGTAACAAACCTGCACGTTATGCACATGTACCCTACAACTTAAAGTATAATAATAATAAATAAATTTAAAAAAAAAAATCCAGGCCATTTACACTTGACCTCACTGCGTTAAGGGGCTTAATTGATGTCACATATCTGTTCTTCTCTATGCAAATGATTAAGTTACCATGGGACATCCAAGTAGTTGAGAGAGTGGGCTCTGCAGTCAGAGTGCCTAGATTCAAATCCTTCTTCTGACACTTAGCCACGTGAACTTGAGCAAGGGTAACCTTTCTATTCTCCAGTTTCCTTATCTGTAAAATATGAGTAATAAAAAAGACCTACTTCTCAAGTGCTCAACAGAGCACTGAAGACGTAGGACATACTCAGAAATGTTACTTAATAATATTCTTATAATGATACTATGCCCACCATTTACCAAGCCCTATGATAATGTATTTGTACTGTTAGGCTAGGAATTGTATATGATAAATTAAATGGAGCAGGACTTCTGGCGCCAGAGGCTACTTGGTCAGTCACATAAGATACAGTCATGCATAGCTCAGGGCAACAAATAATTGATGAAGGAAAGCCTCTCTTTATAGATGTATTCTATCTCATAAATGAATAAAGAGTTTGGGAATTCAAGTATTATTGTTTTGGAACCCTTAGTGAAATAATGAATCCAGGCAATGATCATCAGTGACGGCTAGCAGCACAAAAAGCAAGACAACTACATATTATGTGCCTCTGAATGGAAGAAGGCAACACCGCCTGTGAAACAATCTTGCCAAAACAAGCAAGCAAGCAAATAAACGAAATCAAACCTGAATCTGATTGTTCTCATAATAGGAAATAGAGAGGACAGATGAACATGACAAACAAATCAGTGGGACTTGATCAGCAAAAAAAAAATAAAACAAAAACAGATTGTGGGACCCTCTACTGGACAACTCATTTTTATTTTTAACAAGTAAGTTGCAAGGTGAAAGGGAGAGGGAGGGGAGACCAACACATTTAAAGAGATTTAAAGAGTGTGGTGGTTTAAAAATATGTCCACAGATTATTTAACAATTCACACCTCAAAAAGCGGAACCTTGAGTGTGGGCAAAATTTAATCACTTGCTTGTAACAAAGAGAATATGGCAGAAGTGATGGTGTGTGGTTTTTGAGACTAGGCCATTGCACATTCCTCCTTGATATCTCTACAACACTGACTAGATATTCCATGGTATTAGGAATTAATGTTAATTTTAAATGAAATAATTTTAGTATGGTTATGTTTTTTAAATCCTTATTTTTCAGATACATACTGAAATATTCACAGAAGAAATATGATGTCTGGGATTTGCTTCACATAATTCTAAGGTGAGAGGGCAATGAGTAGAGGTATAGATCAGGATTTTTCAACCTAAGCACTAATGACATTTTGAACTTTGTTGTAGGGGCTGTCCTGTCATTGTATGATATTTAGCAGCATCCTTGTCTCTACCCACTAGGTGCCAGGAATATCCCTCCCCCATTGTGGTGCAAGACATTGACAAATGTCCCTGAAGGAGAAAATTACTCTCCGTTGAGAACCACTGGGTATAGATGAAACAAAATTGGCCACAAGTTGATAATTATCCAATTGAGTGAGTGATAAGTACATGGGCATTCGCTACAATATTCTGTCTATTTTTGTATGTGTTGGAACTTTTCAAAATAAAATGTTATTCAAAAATAAGATTTTTTTTAAAAGTCCAGTAGGGGAGAAGAGATGTGAGACAGTCAGTGGGTATGTGTACATGCTCTCAAATCTGAGCGGTAAAAAAAGCAAAAACAGGTTCTCTGCTTCTATGATCTTTTAAGAAGCTATACCAGGGATGGGCTAGAGAGAATGTCCTGAGTTGCAGGGTGTACAATCTAAAGAGCTGCCTGGAATCTTCAAAGCTACAGTGGTACCTTGCTAGACCTAAGAAATCCACAGCCTTCACAATTTTGAAAAAAAGGTACTTCTGTGGCATTGAATAAAACTCTTTCTACTCTTCTCAGTTGGGATAGGAACCACCAAATGTGGTCTGCACTTAAGTCAATTATAAATGGCCTGAATTCATTTCATTTGTGCAAATACCTTCCTTGTTAAAAAAAAAAAAAAAAAAAAAAAAACCCGTGAAGTTATTCCACATTCATCCTTGACCTTTGAGCCTCAAAGTCATGTTTGGAAGATAGCATGGAGGAGAAGAGTCTTCAGTATTATCCCTCGGTTTGGGGATACTGTGCTCCTAACTTAATATCCTAAGACATGTCTGGATCAGTGAGTGTTCTGAGGTAATGTGGAACTTTCTCCTCCCAAAATTCACATGTTGAAGTCCTACCCACCAGTACCTCACTCAGAATGTGACCTTATTTGGAGATAGGGTTCTTAAAAAGATAACCAAATTAAAATGAATTTATTAGGGTGACTCCTAATCTAATATAACTGGTGTCCTCATAAGAAGAGGCATTTGGATTCAGACATGCATATAGGAAGAATGTCATGCGAACATGAAGACAGTCACCTATAAGCAAAGAGAGAGGCCTGGAATAGATCTTTCCTTCACAGCCCTCAGAAGACACCAATCTTATCAAAACCTTGATTTTGAACTTCTGGCCTCCAGAACTGTGAGACAATAAATTTTTGTTATCTAAGCCACCCTGTTTTTTGGTACTTTGTTAGGGCAACTCTAGCAAACTGATACAAGAACAAACACCAAAAACTCTGTGAAGGGTTGAAGCAGAAAGGGATAAGAGGTGGTTCTGATTCTATCCAAATGTAAGAAATACTGGCTTCAAGGCTACTTCCCCAATAAAACCCAAATTAAACCATAAGATGGCTCGACTGGAGACACCACAGCCAAGGCACAGGACACAGACCCGACTGTCTCTGAGAATGGCTCTCTGCCCCTACTGCCTCAAGAAGTTTGATACTCTGCTGCTGACCTCACAAAAAGGGATTCCACACAGGCGTTTGCTTTTTCACATTACTTATTTCCAAATCAAAGTCTCGGGTGGTAGTTTCTGACTTAGAACCTAAGCCATATTGCTATGTCCTATATGCAATAAGAAAGCTGAGAAAATGAGCATCTGATTTATAAATAGGGAAAGGATGGAGCCATTCCCAGTCATAGTTAAAACGTCTTCATAAGCTTGATACAACTTCACTACACTGCCTTAGTCGCTGTAACAAAGTCTTCTATTAGCTTCCCAAGTATTCATTTTTCCCATCTTTTAATAGAACCCTGATTGTATTATGTTACTGCTAGTTGCATTGCTGTCTAGAACAAAGACTGTGTGTCCCAGCCTCTTTGTGGCTATGTAAGTCCTGGTCAATATGATGTAAAAAGAGGTATCTTTTAAGACTAAGGAGACATATCAGCCCCCTTTTGACTTTCCTCATGCTTGAAATGCAGACATGATGGCTGGGGCTACAGAAGCCATCTTGGTCCATGATATGATCCTGTGTATGGAAGCCATGTACTGAGGATGGCCAAACAGAAAGACAGAAGGAAGTAGGATCCCAGATGACTTAATGGAACAAGCACACCAACCCTGGATTACGTATGGCTGGACTTCTTTTAGGTGAAAATAAACTCTGGTGTCTAAACCACTACTTGGCAGGGGAAGGGAGAAAGTTCTTTTACTTAAGGCTGATAGCAATCCCGAAGTGGTACTACTAATATATGGAAGATACTGGTTTGTTTCCTTTTGGGCTTTGGCGTTGTGTGTGTTATCAATGAATTAACTTTTTAGATTTCCTTATAATTTGTATTCATTTTTATATTTAAGAGGCTTGTATATAAATATACCTTTTAAAATGAGATACTATTGATTTTGTTTTACCAAAAATATTTGGAGAATAAAAAATGTTTAAGTCATTAACATAGGAACATTCTTCCAAAAATTGCTATTTAGTGTTGAAAAATAAGACATCCTTTGAATCCAGGACATCATTGCTGTGCATTTATGAATTTGTAGTCTGTCTTGATTCATTTTGTGTTGCTATAACAGAATACCACAGACTGAGTAATTTACAAAGAAAATAAATTTATTTCTTACTGTTCTGGAGGCTGGAAAGTCCAAGAGCATGGCACTGGCATCTGGCAAGGACCTTCTAGTTGTTAAGAAAGTGGAAGGACAAGAAAGTGCTCTCAAGAGAGCAAGAGAGACTGAGGGGGCAGAACTCACTTTTATAACAAGACCTTTCCCCCAATAACTAAGCCACTCTCAGGATAATGATAACAACGTTAATCCATTTATGAGAACAGAGCCCTTGTGACCTAATCACCTCTTATCAGGCCCCATCTCCCAGAACTATTGTATTGGGAGTTAACTTCCCAACCCATGAAGTTTGGGGAACACAGTCAAACCAATAGCATGGTCTGTGGTCTGAATTCTGTATATTGTCAACCCCAACATTTAATTATATTTTAGTAGATGTTTAATGAAGGATATTAAACTATTCATATAGCATCTATCTTCTTCAGAATTGATAAATTTATTCATTCCTAATCTTAAATCAGCTGTGTGATGTATTTTAGGCTTCTAAGGGAAAAGTAACAAATGCAAAAATATTTCAAGTGCAGGGAGAAGAAGTAGGTTCATGTCACTAAAAATGAAAGAGATACCCATACATGTTTCCAAGGTCAAACCAAAGGCTATCATTATATGGTTCTTCATTTTATCACTGATGGTGATGCAGAGGACTTAAAAAAAATTTAAGCTGATTCATCTTGAGTCATGTGAGGGTTGAGATGATTTGATATAAAGAAATAATAAGAGAATTCAGTAGAGAGAAATAAATGATAAAGGGGTAGGAGAGAAAAAAAGTAAAAGGAAGAAGTGAGAAGCTATCAGAAAGAAGTTTCTATACTTGAGCAACAGATAAAGATGGAATGATTTGCTGATTAGTATAACTGAAAATATGGGGAGGGGTGGATTCTGCAGGACAGCATCTGGATTAAATACTTTATAAGAAAAAATATAATTCAGCAAAAGTCTTTCTCTTCTGTGATAACATGACAGACATTTCAGTGCCTACTTGCCTCAAAAAGAGGAACTTGACACAGAGCAGCAACCAGAAGCTACTTATTCTTTCATCATTAGACCAGAAAGGAAAGGAAATGTTTTTTAGAATATGTTGCCAAGTAATTAATGAAGTTGACAAGTTGAAGGCAATTTTCTGGTTCTTGTTTTAACAACAACTTAACTTTGTTTTTTATAACCCAATGATGTTGGGTAAAATAAAACCAACTGACAGAGAATAAGTCAGGACAGGAATTGGTTGCATCTGAATATGAAAAATATCTAGAAAGATGCTTCATCTTTATCCTTTATCTAATTCTGTTGCCCTCATAGCATGCATGAATTCAGTTTTTAATTACTTATTTTTAATTTTTAAAATATATAACAAATCACGCATAGCAAAAGTTTTATTCTGTAGAATTGATACTCTCATTCTCTCATTTTTACATTTCACTCAGTCACAGCTTAGAGAAGTTGTGTAATATTGCCAATAAGAATGATTCCTTTGATTTCCACGTAATTTTTCCAGTGACTGTTTTTTCTGTCTTCAGGGTTAATTTCCTGTAGTAAACTGTTACATAATCATCCCCAGTGAATCAAACCTCCTGGTATTCATGCTCTTGTATAATCTCCTTTCACAATGATCCTAGGCTTTGCCATATGACTCGCTCTGGTCAATGGGACATCAGCAAACATGACACAAACAGAAGTTTCAGTACTTGCACATTTGCATCATCCCCTTTTAATATACTATTGATTGCCATATGAAGAAGCCTGATCTAGTCTTCTTAAAAGACCACTCCTCAGAGCAAGAGGTCCAGCCCTCAGCTCCCCATCAAATGATTATAGCCACTTTAGTGAGCCTAGGTGAGACTAGAGAAAGATCCATCCAGGTAAGCCCAACCCAAATTGCAGAATGGTGAACAAATAAAGTGTTGTTTTATGTCACTAAGTTTTAATAACCAATTAGTTATTCAGTGACAGATAATAGATAGATACACCTCCTCTGAATGAATAAAATTAAACAGAACAGAGATAAATGTGGGGGAGACTGCCTTGATTCGTTATGATCAGCGGTCTAGAAATGTGAGAAGGTAAACTATTTAGACAAGAGATAACCAACAAACTGGGGATTGTGACTGATCACAAGTATGGAAGATATTAAGATATCAACCCAACAACCATCATCCCCATACGTTTTTTGCTAGCAGAACCCTGAGTTTGTGTATAAAGTGTTCAGGTGCTTTAGGGAATGCAAAGTCCCTCCAAACTCCAAGAGGTGAATCTTGATTAACTTAAGTCAGTCATGGTAGTTCCTTTACCCTCATTTTTGACTGGTTTAGGAACAGGAATGTGAAACAATTCTGGGGGGGGGGGGAAACATGTGAGAGCAAGTGATTTGGAGGTACATGGGAACCGTTTTCTTTCATCTTAAAAGGGGTGTCTAAAAGAAAACGGTCTCCATTATTTCTGTCTTTTCATGTTTTGTGAGAATGACATTCTTAGAAAAGCAGCAATCAATTGTGAGGAAACCTGAGGACAGAAACCAACATCCACATCAAAGAGTAAAGAAATGTTAGGTGTTTAGTTGAACAATTAGGCAATAGTTTCTGTAACCTAAATGTGAGATGTGGGTATTTTGCTTTGCTTCTTTCTCTTGCACATTGGGAATTGAAATGAGAGGGTGTTTTGATTAATTTTTCTAATTCATGTTTTGCCTCCTATGCTTGCAATTAATTTACCTTTCAGTATTGTTTGGTCTTTTTAAAACTGGTTAGAAACTTGTAAGGACATTACAACTCTATCTCCTTTTCCGAAAGTAAATGCGAACAATCAATTCAACATTCTTGATACAAGAAATGTTACAATGAATGCTGGAATCTCAAAAAGACCTCTCTCTCTGGAGCAATGCAATTAGATTTTCCAGTGATTAAATGGGTCATCGCTGACAAGAAATTATTGCTCAGGGCATAAGATTGTACTTCATTCCATCGAAGTGATGCTCAAGTTCAGAAAGCTGCACAGAAAGCACCCTTAGACAAACACAGACGTGGGAAAGGAATAAACTTGTGAGACTCCATCAGTTTCCCCATTTGGTTCTTCAGCCCCCTTGCGAAACTGTCTGACCTCGGGCATCTGTGGAAACGCAGACGCTGAGGAAGCACGGACAGAGGAGCGCTTGGGATACCTGCGGCCCCATCCCAGGTCAGTACCCTGGAGGCGATGACTGACGTCCCAATCCCTAATCTGGGGACTGGGTGCTGGGGCGGCGCCAGGCTGCTTTCCCGGGAGCCAGAAGACTCTGCTGGACCACCGAGCTCACGTGCAGAAAAAGCTCGAGGCCCGGCCTCTCCCCCTGTGCCAGGCACTCAGGGAAAGAAAAGAGCCCTGGCTTGCTGGCGGGGGGAAGGGGGGAGTGGGGGATGGGGATGGTAAGGACGCCGCGCCGGGGTCCCTCTCCTCTTGGGGGTGGACGTGCCAGCAGGTCAGGCTGTTTTCCTGCGAGGACGGAAAGGGAAGCCTCGCTCCTGTCTCCTCAATTCCGGGGCCCCGCGGAGCCCCCATTCTGCGCTGGAAGTTCACCTCTTCCCTGCACTGTCTCCCTACCACGTCTCAGGCCGAGCTTATGCCTTCTTAGAGATCGGCTTCTGTCGCTGTGGCCCTGGGATGCCTTCTTAGAGATCGGCTTCTGTCGCTGTGGCCCTGGGATATCAAATCCTAGAAAGCAGTCTGAGGAGAGAGAACCGCGCGCTGAAGTGCTAGTGGCCACGCGCCTCCTGGCGGGCGCCAGCAGCTGCCTCGCAACAGCCGGCGGAGCTAGGCGGCTGCGTCCGTGGGCACCCCGCCCCCGCTGGGCACCACCGCCCCGCGCTCGCGCCCTACACCCTACCTGGTGCCTCCGATCCGCCTCACACCCCTCCGGGAGCGCCGCTAACTTGCCGGGGGCAATGCGCAGTGAGCTGGCCTTAGGGTTCCGAAGCGGGAGGAAGGCGAGGAGGGGAAGGAAGGCAGGTGCCCGCTGTGACTATACCAACCTAGTATTGGGCTCCCTAGGCAAGAAGCCTTTTAAAATAATTTCATTAAATGCTTTTTTACTGATGATAATGACATCAATAATAATAAAAGAGATTCTGGCGCTCACATTCGTCTGTAAGAGTTTGGTAGCAGATCTCTTGGTGTGAGCATCATTCATGCTTTCCATGAACACGCAATAAGCACTTACTGTGCGGCAGCTCTGCTCGTGCCTGACTAGGATCATCCTAGTTCCTCCCAGGCCTCTCAAATATGAACTTTCCCCGTGTTTTCAGGAGCACTGCAAGGTAACTGTTACGTAGTTTTCAAAAGGTCTGGAGAACCTGGTGACCACGACAAAGAAAGGCACAGTCATACATAGGAAAATAATGTCTAATTTATTTGCATTGTTCCAGGCTCCATGCCAGAGTCAGGCCTAGGTTTTGATCCTCTGGAGAAAATGTACCAAAGTCGATGGTTTGAGGGACGTCAGTCCCTGCCTTGCGGAAGACTAGGAAGACTGAAAGATTCTTTTTCTCATGCTTACTGTTTACCTTTTTTTTTTTTAAAGACAGGATCTCCCTGTGTTGCCCAGGCGAGAGTCAAACCCCTTGGCTCAAGCGATCCTCCTGCCTCAGCCTCCCGACGGCTGCGAGTGCCATCGTGCCCAATTACTTTTGTTTAAAAAGGTTTAATTATGTAAAATCAATTCTATTTAGTCAAAGAGTTACAATTATAGCTCAACTAAACCTGCAGTCAATATAAGTATTCATACCCTAAGAAAAAGCACCACAAAATGATGACTGTGATTATAAACGGTTGACTGGTTTCCTATGTCCATAGTGGACAATATTATCAAGCACAAACAGGAAAATATGTTTGTTAGGAAGGTTTTATTTTCCTTTCAGGAAATTCTGTAGGTGAAAATGTTGAAATTGGTCAGTTGAAATATCTGGTGAAGTCTAGCATTACCATTAAATAAAACGCAAGTGACAGGAGAGTACTGATGTATATTCCTCTTGGGAGATTAACTCTTTCTCTGCTAGTCCCCCCCTCATACCCCCCCCCCGAATTTGCCCACAGCCATGGCAGGGCCGTTCGTGTTTGGGGATGCCAGGCAGACGTAATTCGGCTTCAGAGCGCCTTGCTTAAGCAAAAGGGTGTGTGTACGTTCCCGAGGCGTCCGAGGACGGGCAGGCTGGCAAAGACTGGCCCTGGACACCACTGGGAGAGGACACCCCAGGGCTGGCTGCTGTTGCTGCTGGGGCTACTCCTCCCCGCCCCAGCCCTCCTCCAGCTTCTCCGCGGCAGCTGAGCTTCCTCCTCTGGGGCTCTCGCAGCTGTTTAGGTTTAAGGTACGGGAGGAATTTCAAGCCTTTTCTGATCCCACCCCACCCGCCCCCCACTCTGTGAGACTGGCCTCTGGGCACCTCAGGCTCTTCTGTCTCCATCCAGCTCAAATCGAAGCTTGGAGAGAAGCCCCCACAGCTGCGATTCGACCCTGCCCCGGCCCACCGAGATGAAAGTAGCTTGCGGAGGTTCCTTCGGCACCCTGTACGGGCACGCGAGGGAAGACGCCCTGCGCCGAGCAGCGCAGCCTCGGCTTTTGAAGCTGCCCTCTATGCACTACCTCCGGCTTCCAACCCGAATCTACTCTCGATCCGCAGAGCGGGCTGGGCGAGGTTGTGCAGCAGCAGCAACCCCGAGGGAAAGAATTTTGTTTCTTTTTGAGGCCCTGCTGCATTTCTGGTTCCCAGCCTGCGGCCGGGGCCGCCTCTCTCCCCGAAGTCCCACAGGCCTGGGCCGCAGCTGGGCCGACGCGGTCGACAGGTGTGTGAGGCCTAACCCGGGAGCACAGGGAGGCGGCTGGGAGCCAGGGCAGAACGCCCGGGGCACATCCTCAGGGAGGAATCATCTGGCGTTCAATCATCTGGCCGCTCTCGGGTCTTTTGCTGGATCTGCAGAGAGGCTCACGCAGCAGGAGCCCAAGGAGCAGAACCTGGGCACGCCAGACTTTGCAGTCGCGCACGCCACCCAGCGCCCGCCTTGCGCTGGTCTCAGCCGGCATTCCCTCTATTAGGCAAATCGCTTAGCGCTGGGGTCGGTTTTAGTTCTCCAGTGTCTCTCTCTCCAAAGGAAGCGCAGTGTAGTCGTTACCTCTCTACTCAGCTCCTAGAGCGATACCGGGCACACAGCAGCGCACAGTAAAGTATTGGTTCTTTCATTTAACATGTGTCTGTTGAGCGCTCACTATGTCCTAAACGCCGCAAGACCTCCGGCCTCAGGAAGCTTAATTTCCAGTTGTTTGGATGAATGGGAAAAGAATAAGGTATTGTTCTTGCATTGCTATAAAGAAATACCTGAGACCGGGTAATTTATAAAGGAAAGAAGTATAGTTGACTCACAGTTCTTCAGTCTTTACAGGAAGCATGGTGCTGGCATCTGCTCAGCTTCTAGGGAGGCCTCAGGAATCTTACAATCATGGTGGAGGGTGAAGGGGGAGCAGGCACTTCACATGGAGAGAGCAAGGGCAAAGGAGAGAAAGAGGGAGAGAGAATGGAAGGTGTGATTGCAGGGATTTTCCACAGTGATCAGCTCTGTGTCCTGTGGACAAATTACCTGCTTTCTATGGAATTTAGTATTATTTTCTCTTTGCCTAGGCAGGAAGATCTTTTAGGTATAAATGTGACCTGCAATTTCAGTCTTTTGGAAGAGCACTCAAAGAGGACAAAGACTTAACAAGTGAGAGAGAAAAAAAGTAAGAGAGGAAAAAAAGAATAAAGTGAAAGGGGCACCCAGACCGTCCAACAATTAAAAACAAGCCCATAGCCAAGCATGGTAGCATGCATGTGTAATTCCACCTACAGGGAAGGATAGTTTGAATCCAGGAGTTTGAGGCCAGCCTGGGCAGCATAGTAAAAGCCCCATCACAAAAAATATGCTGGGGCTAACGACATGTCCCGTTTTCCCTTTTCACAAAGAAGTATCATGAGTTTAAATCATATGAACTTTTATTTGTTTTTAATTTAGTTCAAGGACTGCCAATCAAACGAATTAGAATCATAAAACAGGTACATCCTCACAATCTCACCCTGAAGTGGGAATACTACCACCCCAATACTTCTAGCTTTCTCTTAAGCCACTTTAGCTTCTGGCTTTGAAAAGACCTGTGAGGCCTGAGGTAACAGTAAAAGGACAAAGTGTTTCTTCCTATGTTCTTTGAACAGAATGCCCCTGAGAGTCTAACCTGTGGGAGGCACACTTTTTCACTTCAGCTCCTGAAAATGACTTTGGAAGGGAAACTGATTAGTTTGGGTGGAGGGATGATGGAGTCAGATGAAAAAGTCCGGAAAATAAGTTCAGGGAAGTAAGACCAAATTAAAGATTCCTGAGTTATTAGCCAGACTTTTACTTGGATATGGAATTAGGTTTACAGTCTGTGATTAAGAGGTTGAGCTGTTTTTTCAGAAGTGTGGTACCCTGTCTAGTGGGCCTCTTTGAACTTAGAATTTGAGTCTGTAAAGCTTTTCATTTGTTTTTTAAGAAATCACATTTTCTGAAGAATTCCATACATAATCCCAATATTAAGAAGTAGGCCTAGCAGTTATTATTATTCTAATTTTTTAAATGAGCCTCAGATAAGTAACTTATCCAAAGCCACATAGTTGGTTAATAGAGGAGCCCTTGTTAGCATCTGGGTCTGATACTCAGCTCAGCGTTCTGCCCACCATTCTGCAACGGAAAAAATTTTTTAAACTTAACCGATAAATATCTATTGAGGACCTATTAGTAGCTCAGCACAGTAGGAAGGCCTGTGGAAGTGTGCTATTTGCTGGTCCTTAATATGTTCAACGTTGACACATACCCGCTTTGTTCCTTCTTGGCACTATCAGTATAATATAGAAGACATACACAGTCTAGGCACACAGTCTGGAATTACTTCCTGGCTCCAGCATTCTGCAGCCACACTTCATTTTATTGTGCTTCAGAGATATTGTGCTGTTTACTATGGAAAGTGTGTGGCAACTCTGCGTTGAGTACATCTGTTGGTGCCATTTATCTGTTATGGTGATCTGCGATCAGTAATCTGTGGTGTTATTGTTGTAATTGTTTGAGGGCTCCGTGAACCATATTCATATAAGTCAGCAAACACAATCGATAAATGTGTGTGTTCTGACTGCTCTACAAATCGGCAGTCCCCATCACTTCCTCTCTCCTCTGGCCTCCCTATTCCCTGAGACACAACAATGTTGAAATTAGGTCAGCTACACCCTACAATGGCCTCTTAAGTGTAGGGTGAAAAGTGAAAGTGTTCAAATGAAAAGAAGAGTTGCAAGTCTCTCATTTTATATGAAAAGCTAGAAATGGTAAGCTTAGTGAGGAAGGCATGTACAAAGCCAAGACAGGCCCAAAGCTTGGCCTCCTACACCAAACCATTAGCCAAGTTGTGAATGCAAAGGAAAAGTTCTTGAAGAAAACTAAAAGTATTGTTCCTGTGACCATACAAATGATAGGAAAGCAGAACAGCCTTATTACTGATGCAGAGAAAGTTTGAGTGGTCTGAATAGAAAATCATACTAGCCACAATATGCCCTTAAACCAAAGCTTACTCCAGAGCAAAGCCCTAACTCTCTTTAATTCTGTGAAGGGTAGAGAGGTGAGAAAGCTGCAGAAGAAAAGTTTGAAGCTAGCAGAGGTTGGCTCATGAGATTTAAGGAAAGACGTGGCCTCCAAAACATAAAAGTGCAAGGTGAAGCAGTAAGTGCTGATGTAGAAGCTGCAGGAAGCTATCCAGAAGATCTACCTAAGATTGCTGATGAAGGTAGCTATACTCAACGATAGATTTTCTATGTAGGTGAAACAGCCTTCTATTGGAAGAAGATGCCATCTAGGATATTCATAGCTAGAGAGAAATCAATGCCTGGCTTCAAACTTTAAAGGACAGGCTGACTCCCTTGTTAGGGGTTAATGCAGCTAACTTTGGGTGGAAGCCAATGCTCACTGACCATTCTGAAAATCCTAGGGCCCTTAAGAATTAGCTAAATCTACTCTGCCTGTGCTCTATAAATGAAACAACAAAGCTTGGATGACTGCACATTTATTTACAGCATAGTTTACTGAATATTTTATGCCCATGTTGAGACCTACTGCTTAAAAAAAAAAGATTTGTTTCAAAATATTACTGCTCATTGTGACAATGTACCTGGTCACCCAAGAGCTCTGATGAAGATGTATTAGGAGATTAATGTTGTTTTCATACCTGCTAATACAACATCTATTTTGTAGCCCATGGATCACACAGTTAATTTTTACTTTCAAGTCTTATTATTTAATAACTGTATTTCTTAAGGCTGTAGCTGCCATAAATAGTGATTCCTCTGATGGATCTTGGCAGTGTAAATTGAAAATCTTCTGGAAAGGATTCATCATTTGTCATAGCCATTAAGAACATTTGTGGGCTGAGTATGGTAGCTCACACCTGTAATCCCCGCACTTTGGGAGGCCAAGGTGGGTGGATCGCTTGAGCACAGAAGTTCGAGACCAGCCTGGGCAAAATGGTGAAACCTCATCTCTATAAAAAATACAAAAATTAGCTGGTCATGGTGGCATGCACCGGTAGTCTCAGCTACTCAGAGGCTGAGTTGGGAGGATCATTTTAGCCCAAGAGGTGGAAGTTGCAGGAGCTGGGATTGTGCCACTGCACTCTAGCCTGAGCAACAGAACAAGACTCTGTCTCAAAAAAAAAAAAAAAAGTAAAAGTTAAAGTGTTAAAAAAAAATTGTAACTCATGGGAGGAGGCTGAAATATCATCATGTTTTTCACAGGAGTTTGGAAAAAGTTGATTCCAACCATCATATATGACTCTGAGGGGTTCAAGACTTCAGTAGAGGAAGGAAGTGCAGGTGTGGTGGAACTAGCAAGAGAACTAGAAATGCAGCTTAAAAATGTGACTGAATTGCTGCAACTCATGATCAGACTTGAACAGATAAGGAGTTACCTCTTATAAATGCTCAAAGAAAGTGGTTTCTTGAGACGGAATCTATTCCTGGTGAAGATGCTGTGAACATTGTTTAAATGACAACAAAGGAATTACAATACTCCATAAACTTAGTTGATAAAGTATTGGCAAGGCCTGAGAGGACTGACTACAATTTTGAAAGCAGTTCTACTGAGTAAAATGCTATCAAACAGCATAGCATGCTACAGAAAAATGTTTTGTGAAAGGAAGAGTCCACTGATGCAGCAAACTTCATGGTTGTCTCCCTCCCTCCCTCCCTCCTTTCTTCCTTCCTTCCTTCCTTCCTTCCTTTCTTTCTTTTTCTTTCTTCCTTCCTTCTTTCCTTCCTTTCTTTCTTTTTTTAGAGAGATTTTAACACACCTCTCATAGTAACTGATAGAAAAAAGCAGACAAAACGACCAGTAAGAATAGAAAATATTTAACCACATAATTAACAAATTCGCTGTACCCACAAATGTGTAATAATAAACACATACCTTTCAAATCAGAACACTGCAGTAAGTATACTATGAATAAAGCAAATCATAAGTTGTCTTAGTTTTTAAAAATTACCACAGCCACCCCAACCTTCAGCAATCACTACCCTGATCAGGCAGCAGCCATTAACATCAAGGCAAGACTCTCCACCAGCAAAAAAGTTAGGACCCACTGAAGTCTCAGGTGATCATTAGAATTTTTCCCAGTAAGGTATTTTTTGGCCAGGCGTTGTGGCCCATGCCTGTAAGCCCAGCACTTTGGGAGGCAAAGGTGAGCAGATCATCTGAGGTCAGGATTGTGAGACCAGCCTGGCCAACGTGATGAAATCCCATTTCTATTAAAAATACAAAAATTAGCTGGGTGTGGTGACACACACCTGTAATCCTAGCTACTTGGGAGGCTGAAGCATGAGAATTGTTTGAACCTGGGAAATGGAGGTTGCAGTGAGCGGAGATCATGCCACTGCATTCCAGCCTTGGTGATAGAGTGAGACTCTGTCTCAAAAATGAAGATTTTTTTTGTTTGTTTTTTGTTTTTTGTTTTTGGGGGCTTTTTTTTTTTTTTTTTTTTTTTTTTTTTTTG